>NC_090848.1:21957500-22012500 GCF_024217435.2 Syngnathus scovelli
GTCCTGCACAGGTACAAGTCTTGGATAGATGGGAGGTTGATTCCAATTATCTTTTCTGTAGTCCTGATTGTCCGTTGCAGTCTGTGCTTGTCTTGTTTGGAGGCCGATCCAAACCAGACAGTGATGGAGGTGCAGAGGACAGACTGGATGATGGCAGGGTAGAAGGTCTTCAGCAGCTCCCGCGGCAGGTTGAACTTCTTGAGCTGTCTCAGGAAGTACAGCCTCTGCTGGGCCTTCTTCCGGACAGAGTCTATGTGACCGGTCCATTTCAGGGCCCGAGAGATTGTGGTTCCCAGGAACTTGAAGGTGTCTGTGGAGAGAATAGTATTACTGCGGATAGTGAGGGGTGAAAGTGGTGAAGGGCCTCGCCTGAAGTCCACTGTCATCTCCACGGTCTTGAGCGGGTTCAGCTCCAGGTGGTTTTGGCTGCACCAGTGGACCAGCCGCTCCACGTCCTGTCTGTACGCAGTCTCATCACCGTTCTGGATCAGTCCGATGAGAGTGGTGTCGTCTGCATACTTCAGGAGCTTCACAGGAGAGTCACCTGCGGATAAATCGTTGGTGTAGAGAGAGAAGAGCAGTGGGGAGAGGACGCACCCCTGAGGGGCTCCAGTACTGGTGGTCCGGGTGTCAGATGTGATGCTCCCCAGCCTCACACGCTGTCTCCTGTTGGTCAGGAAGCTGGTGATCCACTGACAGGTGGAGGCAGGCACCGCGAGCTGGATGAGCTTCTGTTGGAGGATGTCAGGACCGATGGTGTTGAACGCCGAGCTGAAGTCCACAAACAGGATCCTGGCGTACGTTCCTGGGGTGTCCAGGTGTTGCAGGATGTAGTGCAGTCCCATGTTGACCGCATCATCCACCGACCTGTTTGCCCGGTAGGCAAACTGGAGGGGGTTTGGAATCAGAGTTTTCCTTCTCCTAGACGGGTTGCTTTCCGAGGCTAACGGGTCCCATCCACGTGAAGCACTGGTTTTAGGGCGCCAGTAACTTGCCCTCACCCCTTCTCCTGTCAGGAGTAACAGTTCCGCCACAGGAAGGCCAGGAGTTGCACTTTTCTGTCAGCTTTTGAAGACGTGTACCATAGGGGCATTTTTTTAGGGAGTGGGAGCTTATCCCCACTCCCACCCCAGCATGACAACCTTTGTAACTATATATATATATATATATATATATATATATATATATATATATATATATATATATATATATATATATATGGCGACACATTATCAGTAGGGTAAAACTAACCTGTCTCACGACGGTCTATATATATATATATATATATATATATATATATATATATATATATATATATATATATATATATATATATAGATAGATATATAGATATATAGATATATATATAGATATATAGATATAGATATATAGATATATAGATAGATATATAGTATATATATACTATATATATATACTATATATACACATATTTGTAAGTTAAAACTACAAAATTATTCCAAGTGTGATGACGAGGAGGCTGTTTTTAACAGGATGCGTGTGATGGGCCTTTGCCGTGATCTTTCCGTCAGTCTAATGAGGATGGATCTCATTCTGCCAAGCTTCACAGCCTTCTTTCACCAACACAAATAGCAGATTTGTGAATAGCAATCGCACAGCTCTGAGCAGCGGGGATGAACGGCAGGCGTCACAGAGGAACGTTGAGCTCCTGCGTTGTTACCGTTTCAATGCGACAGGAAAAAAAAGCCGCATTGTTGTTCAGGAATCTTCCCCTCTGCTATGACATTGATAAAAGCTTTCCTGTATCTCCGGATTACTGGAGGAAAAATGAATTATGGGCAGTGTTTATAAGGATGCCTCCCATAGAGTATTTGAGTAAACAGCAATTTGTATACTTGTTGGAAAGACAGAACCAACATACACATTTGTACTGTATACTTTGAGATTTAAGACTTATTGCTCCATTCTTAGTGATCTAAGTCAGTTTAAATTTAGAGTTTGAGAAAGATGCGTTACTGGATATGCCCGTGGTAGAAACAAATTCACTATTTTCATGCATGCCCTTGCTGTGCTGCATTGATAGTGTTGCTTTATGGGTAAAAAAAGAAACAGCCACAACACGAAAGAGTTTGCTGACCTCTGAGCTACGATACAGCAGGAGACTTGACCGAAATCACAAAATCACAAGCCTGCGCATCTGTCACCATCCTGGAAATAGCCTATTTCACAGCTAATCTCGGCGAAATGACTATTCTTGGGTTAGGCATCACGCCATTATACGCAAGTGTCATGCAATTTACACACATTGGTATGCGTGAGTATGTGGACCAGAACAGGCTTTCTCCACGTTCACAATGAAATTTTCAAACCAGCCATGACTTTTTTGACTTTCACTTTAATGTCCTGAGAGTAAGTTCAAAATGTAAGAAAAAACTTAATAATTCAAATGCTATGACAAGAGCATCAGTTTACGAATTCAGACATACAGTGGCCGATAAATATTGTCATATTACGTATTATTTTGTAGGCAATACTTATCAGTGTCATAAAATATTCTGAAGGATGCTCAGTTTAGTTTTCCCATCTACACATGCCAAAATAATTAATACTGTGAATAATTTTCATTAAAATAATTTGCTACATGAAAATGAATGTTTGGATCCAACACTTGTGACTGCTCATCAGAGGGCTCTCATAATTAAGTATAAAGTACTGATTCAAACCTAATATTAATTCTCAATAAATAAACAAATAAATAAATAAACAAATAAACAAATAAACAAATTAATTAATTAATTGATTAATTAATTAATAAACATACCTGTGTATGATATATATACCTATATACCTAAATAAATTACCAGTGTATCTTTTTTACACGGCATGTCCACTGGCATGTCGTTGCTGTTTTGATTGTCTCAAAGATATCACAGCATGCGCAACCTGCCGTATGAGCACCCATAAACACACACACGCACACAAGCACACAAGCAGGCTTCAGGGGATCATATGAAAATGCAAGTCTTCATCTCCACATCAAAGCTTTGCACACTCGTTTGTATGCAAAACATCGCTCTCCGCTTAATTTGGCGCTTAGTAATTGATCGTGTTATCAGTTCTGCAGCAAATGGAAAATACCATTACCGAAGGCACACCATATGCTTGGACAAATCACTTCTTTGGGCTTTTTGCTGATACAACACTTTTATCCATTAGGGATAGCATGTTCAAAAAGCAGCACTCAAGGGAGTATCACAAGGTACGACTTTCATAAAAACACACTACAAACAGGCAGATGGTTTAACATTCCAGGAGACATTTTTTTTTTATTTAGCTTTCAAAGTCACCTCACCCTCAATCAGCCCCCCGCCTTCCTTCCCAAAGCATAATCGATGCTTACCAACAAGGTTGCCTAGCAGCCGTTGCCAAGTAACCACCAGCCATCTACTACGGAGTGTCTCACTAATTCTGTCTGTGCTAAATTTAGAAACGTCTTTGTTCATCCCCCTCACTGGATTGACACGTTAGCTTCGGAGGGGGAGGCCTGCTTGCATACAGACATCTATTGTTTTATTTATTTATTTGATTTTTATCACGCTCATGACTGTCCTTCCACTCTTATGAATATTAACTGATGCAAAGAAGTGCTTTTTTTTTATTGTTGTGAATTTTTTTAATCAAGCCTTGCAAAGAAAAAAAAAATGTTGATATGGTAAATATTATGTTGCTTTACGTAATCCCACAGTATTTTGTATATCAGGATTTTTTTCCCAGCTCAAACATTTATTCCAGCCATTAAACCACTTTCCCAATCAATAGAGTTCTCAATCAAAATGCGCTAAGTGCGTCAAACGTTTTGGTAGACAACCTTGTTGCTTTTTTTTTTTTTTTTTTATTAGATTACACCACAGCTGTCGTCCTCTTTAGAAGCGGGGAGACTAGTGATTATGGTTGCTAACAACTGAGCTAATATTGAGCTAATAAGTCAGCCAGGTGTTTCCAGTTAACAAGCATAACATCAGATGGTCATCAAGGCACGTTAAAGGAAGCAAACAGCGGTTCGCCCGAGAGCAGTGTGTGTGTGTGTTCCTCTGGTGATGTGACAGTTTTATCTTCCGTCTCTCGTCTGTACAGGGAGGAAATGAATGGCCTGCTGAGGACAACACCTGCCATGTTCTCATTTGTTAGATAAAGCCTGCTGTTTGATTCACTTGCGGAGATGCTAGTTGAAGTAACAGTGACATAATGTGATTCTATCGACGTCATTGCCATGGATGTCTCACATAGAAATATTGGTGACACAAAACAGATAATATAGCCGTATGGACTGAAGATTAAAGTAAATTATGCTCCCAGCTGTCTGAACTTGTCATTTTCAGTATTGGAAGCGGAGCAATCATAATGAAGATAATGTGATGTCACTAGTGTGTCATCGTTAGTATGCTGCTTCACAGCAATGAGCTGAATGGCTGAAAAAGCTATTTAAAAAAAAAAAACATTATGTTAATTTTACACAGCATATGCCATGCCACCATTTAAATATCTTTGCAATCTGTCCACCACCTCACATTTCATATTGGAAGCAGGTTTTGGGACTGAGAAAAGCGTAGCTCGCCAATACCCAACAGGATGAACATTTTATTTGTGGATTGATTTCAAATCCACAAAGTGATGGCACTACTGCAAAGTGGAATGGAATCAAGCCTGCCCCGGTGTGTCACAAACAGTGGGCATCTGTTGTGTGAATTTAGTAAAAAAAAAAAATCTATGGATAGTTTTTCGTACCTTGTTATGAGACCAACTTTTCAGTTTTTGCTTCACTTGCCTTTATAAAACATTAACGTACAAACAACAGCATTGTTGTAAAAAAATCTCTATTGACACTGAAATGTGTAATGACTGAAAATGTTCATCAGTCATACCGGGCTTGTGCCACCTGCATGCATCTAAACTGCCCACTCTCATCCGACAGCGTATTATTAATACTCTGCTTGACATTTGTGAATTAGCTCTTTTTTTATTAGTCTCCGTTGGCCAGATTAAACAGACACTTGGCGCGTAAAGCATTAGCGTGCTCATTATCTTGAGCGCAACACACAAAAACAGCCATGTGTTCTGTCAAACTGTAGTTTATATTTGCTGCTCATTAAAAAATAATCTATTGTAAGCAGCCCCTTTAGCTATAAAATAGCGTTTCTGAGATAAAGTGGCACTGAGCAGACATATGCCAAAGATCGATTTTTCTTTAAAGAGGAAATTCAGTTATAAGATGTACAGTTTTTTTTTGTTTTTGTGCGTGGTGGCGTCAGTTTTTATTTACTGTACTACACTGGCTTAATAGCAAATACACTTTACTACTGTATAGCAGCCCAGAGCTAAACAAAACAATTACAGTATTCTCTCCGACTGCTTAGAGCTAAACGGAACTTAAGCTCAAATATCACGTCATGAGGGAACCACACGAGAGTTGCTTCTCCTTCAACAGAAAAAAGGAAAAGTTTGAAGATCGGCAGTTAATCTGGTGACCATGGGTCGTGTCATTACGTTGGCTGCTAGCTGCTAAATGCTAGCTTGGCTGACAGTTTAACAGCTGTAACAAGTCAATGCTCTCACCAAGTATGCTAACATCCTGGCCAATGTTTATTGGGTAGTTAATTGAATCAAACTGAACTCATTCACTCAAGTGAACTCTGGTGACCCCATTTGAACTCGAAACATATTCCTTGATGAGACCTTATAGAGGCTGGAAAATCAAACACATCGCTGATTGCTTTTCTTTAAATCAGTCTGAATGACTTTACCTACTCTTTTCTTTTGGTCTAATTTCCCTTGAGCTCTACATTTGACTCCAAGATTGCACGCTTGCGTGTTTCCTCAGGTAAGCATGCATTCGTCGTGCGGAAGCACAGCCTTGGGTGCCATAAAGAAAACGCCTCAAGCGCCAAGGGCATGGTTTTCTGCATCACCAAATCTGAGTTACATTTTGACCCGAGCGCAACACTTCATTTTGGAGTTTTAGGCAATTACTGGAGAGTCCTACCAATGTGGCCGCCTCAAACAACCTAATGGTAGGTATGGGGGGGGGGGGGGGACGAGCAGGCAGTCGCAAAGGTCTCCTCGATGGCGGGTTGAGAGCCCCTTACAAAGGCTCGGTTCTCCACATGGGACTTCTGAGCCCGGCCTTCGATCCCAGCATGAGCATGCCTTTTGTGGGCTACATTTTCAAGCGTAGAGATAAAAGCTTCCCCCAGTCTCCTTTGACAAAATTGATTTGGTCATGGAGAGATGAGAGTGGCAGTGAATGGCAATCTATATTCTGAAATCTACAATGATGCCATCTTCATCTTTTAGGGCTTCTTTTATGCTGCTAAAAGAAAAAAAATCATCCATGTGTAGCCCAGAGATTGAGTTCTAAAAACCGTCAAGTTTTAATGTCTGCGAGGAAATGCAAAAAAAAAAAAAGAATGAAAAAAAAACATATTCCTTGAGGTTGTTTCTGACATGAGTTTCAAATCTAATCATGGAAACAATGCTCAAAAATTGCAACAAAAAAAAAAGTAAAAAAAAGTCTGGAAAAAATGCCAAAGAGGGATTCGCCAATTCACCCCGCCATATTGCAGTCATTTGTTAAAGCTAATAGAAGATCATATCAATGTGACAACTACAACAACCTCCACAACTGTGGGCAAAATGTCATATTAGTTGAGTTTCTTCATATCTATACCATACTCTAATCTTGAAGTGGAGTGAGAGTCCTTCATAGAGTCATTACTCAATTTAATAAAGTAGATAAATCAGTTTTATAATATGGACTCTGGACACGGGTGGTGAAGGAAATACAAGTGAAGGTGGAAGATGCTTGTATGGAATTTAAAACTGAAATTGGTGGCTGTCCCCACCTTGCTTGACTGCACATGTCCTCCAAACAAGGATTATGCTTTTTTTGTTTGATGATTTTTGTTGTTTATCTGTGAGCAACTTATATCCATAAATTGTGTACTGGGATTCTTTACTGTAAGAGCTAAAAAAAACTTTAAAACATGTACAAGCAATTAGCAAATATCATTTGCTTTTACACTCAGTACGTACAAACACAAATGCTCGTAGCTATCAAATTATTACACAAACACACACCTTTTT
This sequence comes from Syngnathus scovelli, assembly GCF_024217435.2. Classification (NCBI taxonomy): domain Eukaryota; kingdom Metazoa; phylum Chordata; class Actinopteri; order Syngnathiformes; family Syngnathidae; genus Syngnathus; species Syngnathus scovelli. The sequence continues at coordinate 21,964,620 of NC_090848.1, forward strand.
TCTCTTTGTATGGGCTGCCAAAATATAAATTGATCTTTTGGTAATGCTGCGTAACAAACTGCATAGCTGTACGAGCTACATTTTCTTTTTAACTTTGCTAAACAGGAAGCGCTAAAGCCACAAGCTACTGCTGTTATAAAAATATGATTACGGTTATTTACGCTTACGCACAGCCTCAACCAATACTCTTATGTTATGCTTAAATTACTAGAGCTATACAGCAGCATAAATAAACCCCTAACCTCACCCGCAGGCAACAATGGAGGAGAGATGCTTGTAAAATTGACGACGAGCTTTTGTATTCAATAGCACAGTGGCGGTGTGGTCCGACATTTATGAAGGCTGTATTGGCCACACATGTCTCACATAAGAATAAAACTGTCAAGTTAGTTGTTTTGCGTCTTGTGTCTGCCCAGCACCCACACCGTTGCTTCTATTCATGGAACCATGACAGGCTGTGTTGAATCAGCAAGTTTGTGCTTTTATTTTGTTCTGTCCCTTTGACTTTGAGGAAATACATACCCGAAAAATGACCTGGTTGAGGGTGAGGGTGGTAAAAGTTTAGCCGGAGGTTTGGGATCCTTTCAGGACATGTTGCCGAGCGATGTTTGTGTATGCGTGTGTGTTTGCTTCGATTAATCCCCGTCCTTTAGTGAGATGCCAGTCAGACATTGACATCCTGAACCCGGGCGCCATCCCAAAACAACAGTAAAACCTTTTTAAAATACCCAAGGATGGATTAAGAGATTAAGAAATCCAAAGCAGCTTTAACACATTACAAAATGGTCTCTGTATTGAGGAGCAATGTTTATTTTGACCCTAAAAAGCTTTGGTTGTATACAACTCTGACAGTCAAAACACATATGCTGTGTTTGTTTGTCAGGCTGTGCAGTATTTTAAAATCCAATGTGAACAGGCAGGCATATCGCACGTGTTCTTTTCAGATAACGTTGATCCACAGTCACAGATCGGCACTGGCGGAGCTCAAATTTTGTCCTTGGAGAGGGCTCTGTGGAGGGGCGAAGGTTATTTCAGCAAAACAAAAATGTATTTATTATTAATTTTTCGAGCCAGAAAATTCTTCTGAAAATGCTGAAGATTCACGATATGATTTCTAAGGAAGACGTGGGTATGTTGAAAATAAACGGGAAAAATTGGAAAATACCTAAAAGCCAATTAATTATTTGGCCTGGCACCTATTGAGTCCAAGTATATTTCAAATGGAGGGGCAGTGCCCCACGAAACCCCCTAGCTTCACCAGTGCTGATTCGTTTGGTTGCCTTGTTAGGGTTTTAGACTTAGGGTATCACAATTTCAAAGGCAAGATTAGTTTGAGGACGTTATTATTGTTTTAACAGTGTATAGATCTTATTTTTAGAATCACCCATACCTTTGAGTATGCATCCATGTGTCCAGTCATGAATTTTTCATTGGTACAGTTATCGTTTCTTGTAAAAGTGATACAAGGTAGATCTATAAAAGGAAATTCCCCCAAATGAAGATGGTGGTCACATACGACTGCCCTGCCGTGTCTAACATTGTGTTGGCAGTTTATCGAGCTGGGATTTAAAAGGGCTCTGTAGCTCACAGAAATATTTTGGAAAGGCAACTCAAGGATGGATGGATGAACTCAAGCAAGTGGATTTAGTGGATTTGACAATTCGGCATGCACTATCGTTGCCACTGATGGTCTTCATGCCCTTTAAACTGGAGATCTATGGAGGTTTTGCTGCGGTTGTTCCTCTCTTTTGGACGAAAATGTGTTAGATTCCCAATCATTTTTGAGTTGACCCAAACTCCAGGAATTATTGGCTTGTCCCAGCTCCAATTCTGTTACATGTTAGAAGAGGAATGACAGGCAATTTAGGTCTGATTAAAGTCCACCGAATCACCCTGTATGTGCATGCTTGTGTGGTTGTGCGTACTTTTTACTTGGAGCTATTTTCTTTGAAATGTTACTTTTCATCACAGCGGCTTGCTCGCTTGAGCAACCATAATTCTCTGAAGGTGTCCACCAGACAGGGACATGATTTCCTCTTTAACTTAATAGGATGGATTGGACAACAAAGTTGGCATTGAACAAGTCGAGACAGTCTCCCTGTCGTTATCCTTCAAACATGCGCGTTTCCATCTCTCAACCTTCTGTTTAACCTTCAGTTTTAGCACTTGACAGTAGGAAAAAGTCAGATTCTCATTCCTGTGTCAAAATAAAATTGGTGGGACAGTAAATGGGGTAAGCTATATTGTTTAGCGTCACAATGATGCAGGGCTGTGACTTTGCAGTAGCACAGTGTGGACAAAGTCACATTACTCAGCTCCCCAGGGTGGGAGTTTGGAGGGTGTTAAGTTCACTTTACCTGCTGCCTTACAAAGATGCACAGCACCAGCTTGGCAGACATTATCTGTCTCCATGACTGCAGTGGTGAGTGCCATACCAACATTAGTATGGATATTAATCAATACCAGTTCAATGAGATGGGTACAATCTCAAGTTCTCCCTTGTATGTACAATTACGATGAGTTGTGCTAGAGTCCAGCCATCGTTCAATGTATTTTTTGTTTTGACTTGTTTTGACAGATTTGAGGTACAAGCACTGCATGATGGCAGTGAATTCAATTCAACATTGAACAGTTTATCAAAAAGTGGTACTGCAAAAACAGATAGTACTCATATGATCATTCTCCTCTGCGTAGAGTGAGTAATATTAGTGCCGTATTGATAAGCTGAGAAAGGTGTTGCGATGTCTCAATGAAGCATTGCAATAAATATCACTTGATTTCTAGGCGCCCCTCCGTGAGTCGTCACCATATCGTGGTGGAGGGCTTTGCATGTCCAAATGATCTTAGGAGCTATGTTGTCTGGGGCTTCGTGCCCCTGGCAGGGTCACCCATGGCAAAAGGGTCCTAGTTGATACGCCAGACAAAGCACGACTCACGAGAACCCCTTATGATGAATAAAATAAATGGACTTCGTTTTCCCTCGCCTGGACACGGGTCACCAGGGCTCCCCTCTGGAACCAGGTCTGGAGGTGGGGCTCGAAGGCGAGCGTCTGGTGGCCGGGCCTTCGCTCATGGGGGAAAAGGGTGGAATGCCCTCTCCGGATCGGGGCTGAGATCCTGCCCCAAGTGGAGGAGTTCAAGGAGAAGGAGCTGCATCGTGACAAAAATGTCAATTTATATTTACATTCTGACTGTGGCTCCTGATCATTACATATCACAACAATGTTTTTTGGTCAAAGCTGGAACAGGCTAAAAGTATTTCCATTCATTTCAGCAGGAAGTGAGTTTTGAGTTAAAAATGTGTGGTCACTAAATGAATAAAACTCATATTTCAAGGCATTACATATAGAGGATTTTTGTTTTGAACTCAAGACGGTGGTTTAGTTTATTATATTTAATATCTTGTATTTTCACTAATAGTCTTTGGTTTTTTTTACATTTCTTCCTTGTCTAGAAAAAGCCCCGTACAAAGGCACCGGCAGCACCTTGTGTTATTCTGAAAAACTTTGCGATAGCAAAAACATCATCTGGCAAAGTCTGCAAAGAGAACTGGATGACAAACTATGTGCAACACAGATTACAATTTCATTTTAATTCCTTAATGTGAGCTAATTGGGACTGTGGATGGGCCATGGAATTAATTTTACACCGTAATGGATGACCTTAAAAAAAAATACAGGATAAGATTCTCCCTGCATACCAGCCAAAGTTAAACAACTGTATTATCACAAATGTTATACTATAGTGTCCTCTGGTGGTCACTAAATAACAGCCCGAAGTGTGTAATATACGTACCGTAATTTCGTTCGGGTAATGTTAAACAGTCACAAGATAACGACTCCTCTCTCCGACCACCGCTGCGCTTCTAAAAAGACGGATAATATCTAATTAGTTGGCAAAATATGTCATAAAATACCCTGTACTGTTTGTGGAGAAGGCCTTATCATTTGCACTCCCATGGTGCCTCATGACATCGCCATGTAACTGCACAGCATTTTGAATGCTAACACTTGAAGGTGACATTCTGTCAGACGAGCAGGAGGGCGCAGCAGGAGCCTCCTTCATGTTTTACAAGTGTGAGCTAATTGATGAATAGATCATTGAGAAATATGAAAAAAGAAAGACTCTTAGGGGGGGGGGAGGCTTACTCACATAAATCAAAGTGACCATCATCAGAAATGTGTCCCTTCCAATGTCAGCAACTCCCTTGACAAAAGAATTTGGGCAGTGTTCTTAATTAGCATGCCCATCGTGTTTATCAGCAAACAGCTGGCGGACGGACACGCTGGCAGTCCAGATGGTATTGCACATCACATAATGTCTTCTCATCTAAAAATAACAGCAATAACTATGTGGTGGTATCAGTGATCAGGGTGTGAAGTGCAATTGGACATTCTACAGTAACAGCTCCTGTTGTAGCCTATATGCTGCAACTTTAAATAAATATAATTATTTTCAAACCTAACAAATGCTTCATTTTTCATGCACACAAGTACACGCTGGGTCTGTTTTGATGCATGATTAATATATGATTAATACTTAGTCACTTCTTGAAAGAAAATTAAAAAAATATTTTTATGTGTTAAAATGAAGCTTGAAATTTGCTTCATGAACCAGTTGTATTTTTCGACTCATCTAAATGGGACTCTGTTTAAAAAGCAAATTCATCCATCCATCTATCTTCTTCCTCTTATCCGGGGTCGGGTCGTGGGGGCAGCAGCTTCAGGAGGGACTCCCAGACTTCACTCTCCCCAGCCACTTCATCCAGCTCATCCCGGGGGATCCCAAGGCGTTCCCAGGCCAGCTGAGAGACATAGTCTCTCCAGCGCGTCCTGGGTCGTCCCCGGGGTCTCCCACCGGTGGGACATGCCCGGAACACCTCCCCAGGGAGGTGTCCAGGAGGCATCCTGATGAGATGCCCAAGCCACCTCATCTGGCTCCTCTCAACGTGGAGGAGTAGCGACTCTACTCCGAGTCTCTCCCGGATGACCGAGCTTCTCACCCTATCTCTAAGGGAGAGCCCGGACATCCTGCGGAGAAAACTCATTTCGGCCGCTTGTATCCACAAAGCAAATTGCTTGTCATAGAATAGAATAGAATAGAATAGAATAGAATAGAATAGAATAGAATAGAATAGAATAGAATAGAATAGATCTTTATTGTCATTGTCTCACTTGTACAACGAAATGCCAGCTGATCATCTTAAAGTTTAAGATATGACATTGTATTTTTAAGGGTTTAAGAATTAAACCCTTAAAAATACAATGCCAGCTACAGATGTCAAAAAATACAACTGGTTCATGAAGAAAAGTTGAAGCTTCGTTTACCCGTCATTAATTTTCATTACGACATAGCAGGTGGAGATCTCATGTCGGTGTCAAGTCACCTTCTGACCTCTGCCTGACTTCTGGTTCTTATCATTAGAATTCTGTTTTACTCTTTCACTGTTATATAGAGCATCCCCATGACAATTTAAAGACCACGAGGTGTATGTTGGGTGTAAGAAACTAGCATATCCTAATTGATGAGTTCATTTTGCTGTGCTGTAGTCGTCTTCCAACAAGCTTCCTAATTGAGGGGGCTCCTTAGCGAGCTCTCATTGTAATGTCTCTTTGAAGGTGTCGTTGATGTGGCCCAGTATCCGCCGCCTGTCAGAAGTGGGGCCCTCAAGCCAGCAACAGCTAGTAAGGTGCCCGTCAGCTACTGCCTACTGCTTTGTCATATTAAGTGGGCCAATGCCTTCAATACAAGGCCCAAGGCAATTCTCTGACCTGCCAGTCGTGTTGGGGCACCTCTGGCTCCACCTCATTTGCTTATACCCATATGCAATATGTATATTGCATGAGGACAAGCGCTGTAGAAAGTGAATAAAATTGATTTAAAAGAAAATAATTTTGAGGGGTTTGTAGATGTTTTTTATGGAACAGTGACAGCATAGCAAGTATACCTTTTCACGGTGAGGATGATATAACCCAAACAGGAAAATCTTTAACCTCAAGTCATAAAAACAGTCAGGTAACAGGGTGAGTAATCACTTGACTTTAGCTCTAGATTGCAAGATAGCAAACAGTCCAGTCAGGCTGAAGCATGTAATATCAGATCAAAGTTCAGTCAACAAGAGAATTGATTTCTTTATATCTAGTTTATCAACCTTAATAACATTTTATTGCCACCGATACCAATAACTACGACCAAAATAAAATGTGTGCCGTTTAAATAATAACTTGCAAAAATTCACATTTTCAATTTCTTAGAAAAATAAAATAACTTTTCCTATGTACAACCTATAAGCAAGTTTCAGTTCATATTCTAAATCTGACCAATCACTTTGTGTGAACAAAAGAGTGTTATGCAATTATTTTGCCACGCCTCCCCAGGCTTTGGTCTCACTGGACCAATGGTTGTGTTATGTTGCATAAGAACGGGTTTTTCTGCACGAACACCACAGAAAGGAGTTTTACTTGCCACAACCTGCACCTGGACATCATTGACAGCAACGGAATTGGGCAACATGGGCTCTTTTCTGTATTTTTCTATTGAGACATGGACTTTAATAGCCATTGTCATCACTTTACTGGCAGTGTAAGTCATGTTTAAATATGTTTACTTTAGATTTTACAATGTTCTTCATGAGCTAAAGTTAGAACCATTCCTGAAAGTGAATTATATAGTATATCACCTAATTTGGAGTTATTAAAAAACACACAAAATATATATTTTGAGAAGGTGGCTTGAGTTGAGACTGTTGATTAAATGTATTTTATTGTAAAATCATTTGTATGTGAAATTGATGATTTTTGTTTTGTTTTTTTTCATCTCCAGCTATATCACCTAATTAGGAGTTATTACAAAACACACAAAAAACATATTTTGAGAAGGTGGCTTGAGTTGAGACTGTTGATTAAATGTATTTTATTGTAAAATCATTCGTATGTGAAATTGATGATTTTTGTTTTGTTTTTTTCATCTCCAGATATGGAACTGCCCCTTATGGCTTTTTCAAAAAATTAGGAATCAAAGGTCCCAAACCATTACCTTTTATTGGGACATTTCTTAATTACCGGCAGGTAAGACATTATCAGCCATATCATGTGAATGCTAGCTTGACACGTAACTATTTTTTCAAAATTTTCCTGTTAGGGCGTCCATTATTTTGACTTTGAATGTTTTCAAAAGTACGGAAAAGTGTGGGGGTGAGTATGCATGTGTAGGCAAGTATCATATTGCTGAAACCAAATATTTACACGATGCACTCAATTGTCAGGTTGTATGATGGCAGACAGCCTATCATAGCTGTTATGGACACCGCTATGATCAAAACCATCTTGGTTAAGGAATGTTATTCTGTCTTTACCAACAGACGGGTAAGTAGAGGACAATCAATTTGAACTGATTCCAGTAAAGCAACACCACATGAAAACAACCATTCCCTTGCTTTGTGTGTCGCTGTGTTTAGGATGTGGGCCTCAATGGACCTTTAAGGGATGCCGTCTCAATAGTAGAGGATGAGGATTGGAAGAGGATCCGCAGTGTACTCTCGCCGTCATTCACAAGTGGCCGACTGAAAGAGGTTGAAAAACCTTTTTTTTTTCTATCACCATTGTGTACTTAATAATTGTTATTGTGTATATTTTTGCAGATGTATTCAATAATGCTGCAACATTCTGGTACGCTACTTAAGAGTCTTCAGAGGAAAGTAGATGCTGATGAGGTCATTGAAGTCAAAGAGTGAGTTGCCATTTTTTATTTTTTTTTGCATTGTAGTAGAAAGGGGAGTTCCTTCATACGTATCATCGGGACGTGTGCTTTGTTTTTGCAGAGTGTTTGGTCCTTACAGTATGGATGTTGTAACCAGCACCGCTTTCAGCGTGGACATCGATTCACTCAACCGCCCCACTGATCCATTTGTGGCCAACATTAAGAAAATGACCAAGTTTGACTTCTTGAATCCTATGCTTGTGCTCATTGGTAAGTTCGAAGTGTCATCTCTGTCATCCTCGTGGGTCGTTATTTTTATTCGCAATTCTTTCCATTCTGACCAGTTCTCTTTCCGTTCCTGCGGCCACTGTTGGAGAAGATGGACGTGTCTTTCTTCCCCGCCGACGTGTTGACTTTCTTCTATAATTTCCTACAGACCATCAAAGCTGATCGGAACAAAAAAAGTGACAAAGTAATAATTTAGTCAAGACACGGTCATTTTATATTTACTTTATACTATATTTAGGACTCACATTCTTGCCCTAAAACAAATTAACCAAAGAAAAATGCTTGACTTGTCTTCTTTCCTGACAGAACCGAGTAGATTTTATGCAGCTTATGGTGGACTCTCAGAGTTCAGGATACAGCAAAGAAAATGCTAACAACCAAAAAGGTAGGTGGAAAAAATTACGAGAGCGATATACAGCACACACATTGAAACAGTCATCTCCAACTGTCGATCCTCGGTCTTCTAAAATTTCTTGCGCACTCCTAAATATTGTCGTAAGGCATTTTCAGAACATTCTATAAGTAAACAAAACAAGCTAAAAACCCACAGTAGCCTCCAATAGGACATCTTATTTCCATGTCGTTATTTGATCATATTGCATTTGTGTCGCAGGTCTGACTGATCATGAAATCCTCTCTCAGGCCATGATCTTCATTTTTGCCGGTTATGAAACAAGCAGCAGCTCACTGTGTTTCTTAGCTTACAACCTAGCAACTCACCCCCACATCCAGAAGGCCTTACAAGAGGAGATTGATAAAACATTTCCAGACAAGGTCACTTTTCAAACTTGTCTGTTGTTTGTCATCAGCCAGTTTTGTGTCCCACAACTGCACGTGACATCGATGCAGGTTCGACCGCGCTACGAGGACCTGATGCAGATGGAATACCTGGATATGGTGATGAACGAGTCATCGAGGCTGTACCCTATCGCGAATCGATTGGAAAGGGTAGCTAAGGCGTCTGTGGAAGTCAACGGTGTGACAATTCCGAAGGAAACCGTTATCATGGTACCCGTTTACGCTCTACACCGTGACCCTTCTTTGTGGCCTGAACCGGAGGCTTTCAAACCTGAAAGGTACGAGAATGAATGGCAAGGGAGGGCAATTGGCAACTGGCCTGGATGGGTATTTGTTATGTTTTTTGTTTTAGGTTTAGCAAAGAGAACAAAGACAGTATAGATCCGTACGCCTTCTTGCCATTTGGAGCAGGGCCAAGGAATTGCATTGGAATGCGATTTGCTCTCCTGATGATGAAGTTGGCCTTGGTGGAGATCTTGCAGCACTTCAGCTTTGTCCCCTGCAAGGAAACAGACGTGAGTCAACAATTACTGTTGTTTTGAAGCTGTAATGGGTTTTTGATTTTTTTTAAATTCTCTTAGATTCCGATGGAGTTGTCAATAGATGGATTTACATCACCCAAGAATCCTATCAAAGTGAAACTTGTGCCAAGAGTGGCCACAGCGGATTGTACTGCAAGAGAAATCTGATTCTCTCTCTCTCTCTCTCTCTCTCTCTCTCTCTCTCTCTCTCGCTCTCTCTCTCTCTTTTAAAGTAATTCACGAAATTGTCTGTATTGCAATGGCTCACGAGTATTTTTTGTTACGATCACATTTATTTTACAATAGGATATTTTAAAAATTATGTATATAAAAATTGAATTGAAATTAAATTAAAAATAATTTTACACAAGTTAAATAAATAAATAAAAATGTAACCAAACTGTTCTAAATGAATACATACAACTGTTTTGTACTTGTAAAAATATATCCAATTGAAAAATTCTTTGGAAATACAAGTCTAAACCACTGTACCATCATTCTGCCTTTAGAGGGAGACTTTGTGCCACATTTTCAAAACGATTGTTCGAGTACTTGAGGAACAATTAAGGCTTATGATCTGTGTCAGTATTCATAAAGCTTTTGTCACTTCCAACTTAATAAACTCCACGAAATTGTTGGAGTTGCATTTATATGAAATACAATGTCCCTAAGTACTAATGTTACAACACTAAGCATAACTGCATTATGGAATCCACTACAAACACCATCCGTTTCGATTGAAACCATCACTGAGGTATTATTTCATGTGAGAATGATGTTGTAATTGACGTAATTTAGCCAAAGGCCAAAATTAGCGCAAATGTAAACCGCCGATTTTGCAGGTGGGCCTCATATTTTTATGTTTTTTTTCTTGTAATAACCTATTTCTTGTTGAATCTATAATTACATTAATTGAAAGTTACATAGTGTCTGTGGATACTTGAGGAAGTATCGCTATTATTACGTGCCTCATCTTTACTCAAGTTGTGTATTAGTGTATGTTTAATCTGATAAACCATCGAAATGGATGCAAACACTGGGTGGGTGCCAGACTCACTCATGGTGCGAAACAAAGAGCTTTATCCCACTAAAACGGGTACGCTTTAATCCCGCCCCCTTAACGAAGAGCGTGATCGCCATTGGCCAGAGTATGAAAAAGCATGGCTGCTATTGGCTGTGAGCGTTGAATCGTTGTCCGTGTGTTGTTTGGTTTTGGAGTAGGAGCGCCTTTTGACAGCGGACTGCTCGGAGCCAAACGTTTCAGCAGCAACAATTTCTGGCTTTATGGAATATTGACGCGTGGGAGACGAGGGTTTATGAAGGTATGAATAACATTGATGTGGTTTTTTTAATGTTTGCCATTTCTTATGACTAATTTCCTTGAACAAGGAGGGTGGGTTATCTGACCTGCGCTGAGTGAATTTTATTGATGGTTGGAGTGCAATATTACTCGGTATTTGTCTTAATAAAGACTGCAATTCCGAACAGTTGTTTTTCATGTGTATGGAATAAGCAGCTAGGAGATATGGATGATCTTGCAATCATTGCTCGCTCTAATTTAATTTTCCTTATGAGTTTCATATATTAAAGTGAATGGTGCGTCCATGAAAAACAATTGCAGTTGCCCCTGTGAGGCAAGTGCTAGTAGTGAATCATTTGCTGCTCCTGAGCAACCGTAATAATCATTTATTGCTCTGAACGCACCCTGGAAAGGATGTCGTCTTGCCTTCCATGATGTCTTCTATAATGATGGAAAAAATGCTACAAGCATATGGGACATCTTTTGCAGATTTATCAGAGCTGATTCTTGAATCCTTGCAAGCTTTGGAGTGGGATTCCAATTTGCTCTTGAGTGTTGACTTCTATGGTGTGGGCATCCCTGGAATGCTGGAATGGTTCTTCATTGAAGTTGAACTACAAGGATCAGGTAACAAGGCAAAACTGATTCACGTTGACTAGAGCCTCCCCAAATAAACAGCAAGAAAGTAACAAGTGGTTAATACTGTTGGCCATGAGGGGCCTGGAACAAGTTTATGTTACAATTGTGTAAAATACCTGAGCGATTCTTCACACTAAAACCTTCAAAAATCTTGCTGCAAATAGTTTGACTTGGCATTTCAGTCAGTTGAGCCACAGGATAAACCGAGGAATTTGAGAGACAACACTCAAGTGCGCTCACTTTACAGACTCTCCAGACAGCGAGGAGACACTTTGAAGCATAAACATTAGTGAGACACTGTGAAATCAAGTGTGGAAAGGGTTAGGGTTAGGGTTAGCAGCTGCAATAAACGCGAGTATTTTTTCTAAATTGAGATCCAGAATTTCTTCTCGTTGCAACATTAATTAAAACGTAATCATTTGCAATTTCATGCAAATTCATAAAATTGTAACAGTCTGAAGTTTTTAAATGACTTTTTTAATGCCAAATACAGTATCAAAGTGGAATTACAATTTGATCAAATTGATTTGTGTGTCGTTAATGTGATTCCCCAAAAAATTTTGATTATTTCTAAATTCAGAATCAAAATTTAATGGGAACATATGAGGATGAATCATATCAATCATAAATCAGAACAAGAAGAAGTGAGAAGAAAAATTCCATTTGTCGGTCCGTCCCTCCCTCCTTCCCTCCCTCCCTCCCTCCCTCCCTCCCTCCCTCCCTCCCTCCCTCCATCCATCCATCCATCCATCCATCCATCCATCCATCCATCCATCCATCCATCCATCCATCCATCCCTCCATCCATACCTGTAATTATGATTTTAATTTTTCAATTCCTTTGATGTCTTTTTTGCCAGTTGCAAAAGACAGACTCTTACTCGTGTGTTGCTACGTAATTACAATGAGAGGGATATGAATGAAACCGTTCTAAGGGTGGCTTGTAGTTACAAAGACAAATGACATCAGTGGCACATTCTAATGTCAAGGCAACAATGTGTGATGAATCTTACATTGAACCACTCAACATGCCCTTAAATTCCCAGAATGCCTGCCACGTTGCATGAGCTCCAATCTAAACAGCCTGTCCATTATTACAAAAAATATTAATCGGATTGCAAACCTCCTTCTTGAAATCTACTCAAGTTTTTTTTTCCCACAAGAGTAGCCATAACAGTGTATTTTGTTTTAGTGGCTTGTTTGCTGTAATACTCGAGTGACTCCAATTACCAGAGACAAATTCCTTGTGTGTTGTAATACTTGGCAGACAGAAATTATTCAAAAACAACAGTTCAAAAAGGCCTAGCTGCTTGTTTCTCACTCCCTGTGCCTTTCTTCCTTCTTTCTTTAGGACGGGAAGATGAATGTGGAAGCTCTGAGTAGAGCTGAGCTGTTGACACTCCTCAGTATTTTGGAGGGAGAGCTCGAGGCCCAGGAGGTGGTCATTCATGCCTTTAGGGTAAGTAGACCCAAGTAGACAACACCCGACTCCCTCGAGACACTGCCAGTGAATACGGGTTATCTTTTTACGACTTTTTAACCTGTCTCAGCATTACGCTTGCAAAAAGAATGTCACTGAACTGAGAGGGGATGTATAAACAGGAAAAGAAGGAAGCAGCATGAGTACAGACAATGGTGTGGGATTTTGGTTCCACCAATGTCAACATTTTTGCTGCTAGCTCAGTGAGGGGAGCGAGTGATTTGTTCTCAATTTGTCGACTGGGAAAATAACGTGACATGATATGGAAAATTGGTCTTGACGCGAGGACTGCAGTTCTGGGAAATGCACATAAATATTCGTACAGCCAATGTATCACAAAGAAGTCAAATATCATAAAGACTTCCTTCTTTAAAAACACGAACATTGAGATTTTTTACTGAACTTATTTTAGAAGTGGATGCTGTGCTGTTAGAAATACACATTTTATACATGCAAGCGGACAGTGTAAATGGTAAAATACAGTATGTGAGCTTGCCAACAGAGTGGACAATGACAGGGTGGACATTTATTTACTAACTGTTCAATATGATTATGAAAATCGAATATTACATGGATGCGGTGACCACTGCTCCATTGCTTTGCAGTGTTTGAGGAAGCTCCCATTTAGTTCTCCCACGATTGCTTCTCACAGTCTGAGAACAGCAGCTTCTAAATGCTTGAATGGAACCCATTAAATGTCGCTGAATGCCTTGAAAGCACACTGATGTAACCGGGGTTATAAGCAACAAACGAAGCGCAATTGTGTTCTTGGCTATTTGTGTCTTAGTCCAAATTTGATGCATGTATGGCACAAAACAAGCCCCCAGCAATCAGGCTTTGGACAAGTGGATTGTCGCATCACTGTGTGTCCTTTCTTTGTATTTCAAGCTTTGCTGTCTTCCTTTTAGCATCCCACACCACAATCATGTTACACAGCAATATTCAAGGCAGCTCTTAATTAACCATGGCCCTTGTCCTATCTGCCCAATCACACGCACGCACGCACGCACGCACGCACGCACGCATGCGCGCGCGCACACACACACACACACACACGCACACACGCACACACACACACACACACACACACACACACACACACACACACACACACACACACACACACACACACACACACACACACACACACACGCGCGCGCGCGCTCTTATGGTCTCCAGTGGGTTTAGAGGTTGGGTGTTGTCTCTGTGGTCTTCCAAAATCACTGCCTTTCGTCCTTTTCTCTGTGGTCTGTCCAACAAATACAGGACAGCTGCTCTGACAAGCAGCGGTGCTACAAAAAAAGTCTATTCATATTTCACTGATGGTTTCATTCGGGGCCACCACCTTGGTTGTATATTAGAGGGTCAAACAATAATTACTGGTGTCTTGCTCACATTCCAACTTTTGTAAAATCCATTAAAACTCAAAGTCATCGTTTGACAGTCTCATATTAACCCATGACCTTTCTCGTTTAATTATACTACACATTGTAGCTTTATAGATTCCCTAACAGAGGACGTGGACAAGCAATTGCACTAGAGGGAAAATTCCTGAGAACATGACACCAAAAACAGGTCATATTCCAGTGGGAGTGGCCTAGCTTTTCACTTGTCTTTATCTAATAGGGAAAGAGCAAATATCTGTCTGTCTGTCAGGCATGAATGGCTCTGAGGGCTTGTACCTTAAAGGAATGCCAGTTTAAGACATGAAACTGGGAGTGGTGCTCCTTTTCTGTCTGTGCTGAACATTTCTACAATTTCTATGTCCTAAATAAAAGAGCTAAAAGTTCTCTTGGGTCTAATAGAATGGATTTTCAAGGTTCTCAAGACCTTATACACTATGTGTGATTAGAATGCTGCAGCCACATTCCCACAGCTTTTTCCTGTCATATTCTTTTGTTATTTTTTGCTCTGTCATCACATGATGATGTGGTTTTCCAAGTGTAGACAACTCTTTTATTGTGGACGTCTAACTTGCAAGGAATTACATAAATCTGACTTGATATTGGCCGGATGTCGTAAATTTTTGTGCATGTCTAAATGCACGCCTGTAAGGGAACGGACAGTACAGCCAAGTGCGTAGCGACGGACTTTATTGGAGAAGGGGATGATGGGAACAGCGGGCGCTGGAGCGGCGATCGGGCTGGAGAGGACAAACGATTCTGCGGGGGTTCCAAGTAGTCAAGCGGGTCCGTAGCTTCGGGACTGATGAGCAAGGCAGCATCAAGGGACAGACTGACACTCAGGTCTGCGCTGGCGGCGCTGATATAGTGCTGTCCATGAGCCCGTGGCAGGTGACGGCGATTCCATTGACAGGGGGGCGTGGTCCTGTCGCCGGTGGCACCAGCACGTGACAGAACCCCCCCCACAAGGGACGGCTCCCGACGTCCCCAGGAACCAAAAACAAAACAAAAAAACAAAAAAGGAAGGCAATTCCCCGGGCGACCAGGTGGGGGGGTCAGCACACCGCCGAAACGTCCGACACCTCGCCAGACGCAGGATCGACGGACGCGGGAGCAGAAGACCCCGGTACCGGCGGGCAAGACCTCCCCTCGTCCCTCCTCGGGCGCCCGCGCCGAGGACCCGGTTGGTCCGGATGGCAGCGATGGAACTCCGTGATGAGCGAACGGTCGAGTATCCAGCGGCTCGGAACCCAGGAGCGGTGCGCGTCGTCATAACCCTCCCAGTCCACGAGGTATTGGAGACCACGACCGCGCCGCCGCGATCGGAGCAGGGAGCGGACAGCGTAAGCCGGCCCCCCCTCAACGAGCTGGGGCGGCGGTGGCGGAACGGGCGCCGGCGCCAACGCGCTCTCATGGATGGGCCGCACACGGGACACGTGGAACGTGGGGTGAACCTTCATGGACTCTGGAAGGAGAAGACGGACTGCGGCCGGGCCAATCACCTTCTGAATAGGGAACGGTCCAACAAAGCGGGGCGCCAGTTTGCGGGATCCTGCTCGCAGCGGCAAATCCCGCGTCGAGAGCCACACACGCTGCCCCACTCTGTACTCCGGAGCCGGTGTCCGGTGCTTGTTCGCCTGGCGGGCGTAGCCTGAAACAGAGCGGAGAAGAGTGACCCGGGCCCTCGCCCAGGCGCGATGACAACGGCGGACACAAGCCTGGGCCGACGGGCACGCCGCACCACGCTCCTGGTGGGCGAACAAGGGTGGCTGGTACCCGAAGACGCAGTGGAAAGGCGAAAGTCCAGTAGCCGAGCTGGGGAGGGAATTGTGAGCGTACTCTACCCAGGGAAGCTGTTGGACCCACCCGCGCTGGTCCCCGGCGGCCATGCATCGGAGAGACCTGCCCAGTTCCTGGTTCAGGCGCTCCGCTTGACCGTTGGACTGAGGGTGAAACCCCGAGGAGAGGCTGGCCGTGGCGCCGAGGAGTCGGCAGAACTCCGTCCAGAAGGTGGAAGCGAATTGAGGTCCTCGGTCTGACACGATGTCCTGTGGGAGACCGTGGTGGCGAAACACCTCCCGCACCATGATGGACACCGTCTGCTTCGCAGATGGGAGCTTAGGCAGAGGGATGAAATGCGTCATCTTGCTAAAACGGTCCACCACCGTGAGGACCACCGTGTTTCCCTCAGAGGGGGGGAGGCCCGTGACAAAGTCGATCGACAGGTGAGACCAGGGACGCTGGGGGACCGGCAAGGGTTGAAGCAGCCCGGCCGGAGGACGAGTAGACGTCTTGTAGCGGTTACAAATTGAGCAGGCTCTGACGTAATCGCTGGTGTCCACTTGCCAGGTGGGCCACCAGAAACGCTGTGCCACCACGTACCTCGTGCGTGCCGCGCCGGGATGACAGGCCAGGCGTGAGTCGTGCGCCCATTGCAGCACGGACGACCGCAGACCTTCAGGGACGAACAGGCGACCCTCCGGGCAGTTGCTGGGGCCGGGTTGATCGCGTGATGCGGCTTCCACTTGGCGTTCGATCTCCCATGTAAGAGCCGCCACCCGAACTGAGCTCAGGAGGATAGTGGGAGGCGGACCCTGTCCCTCCTCCCCCCCAGGAAACAAACGCGACAGGGCGTCCGCCTTCGCGTTACGGGAACCCGGTCTATAGGAAAGAGAGAACTCAAACCGGTCAAAGAACAGAGCCCACCGTGCTTGTCTTGCGTTCAGCCTCTTGGCCGATCGCAGATACTCCAAGTTGCGGTGGTCGGTCCAGACGATGAACGGAGTGGTGGCGCCCTCCAGCCAATGCCGCCACTCCTCCAAGGCCAACTTGACGGCGAGGAGCTCCCGATTCCCGATGTCATAGTTTCGTTCCGAGGCCGACAGACGGCGAGAAAAGAAGGCGCACGGGTGGAGGCGATCGTCTTGGTGGCTACGTTGAGACAGCACCGCCCCGACACCCACGTTCGAGGCGTCCACCTCTACCACGAACTGTCTGTCGGGATCGGGAACCCTGAGGATGGGAGCGGATGTGAACCTCCTCTTAAGCTCCTGAAATGCCCGTTCTGCCCGTTCCGTCCATTTGTACGGGGAGGCGGGGCTGGTAAGGGAGGTGAGGGGCGCGGCCACTGTGCTGTATCCACGGATAAAACGGCGATAAAAGTTTGCGAACCCTAAGAACTGTTGCAGTCGCTTGCGTGTTTCGGGAACAGGCCATGACGTGACCGCTTGCACCTTCCCAGGGTCCATCTCGATGGATCCCTCACGCACCACATAGCCGAGGAATTTGACAGAGGAGGCGTGGAACTCGCACTTCTCCGCCTTCACGTAGAGCGAATTCTCAAGGAGACGGCGCAGCACCGCCCGTACATGCTTGATGTGCTCAGGGAGCGAGCGTGAGAAAATGAGGATGTCGTCTAAATAAACGAACACAAATTTGTCCAGCATGTCTCGTAGCACGTCATTAATCAGTGACTGGAAAACCGCTGGGGCGTTGGTGAGCCCAAACGGAACCACCAAGTACTCGTAGTGTCCGCTCGGGGTGTTGAAAGCCGTCTTCCACTCGTCTCCCTCCCGGATGCGGATTAGGTGGTAGGCGTTGCGAAGATCCAGCTTGGTGAAAATGGTGGCTCCCTGAAGGCTCTCGAAGGCGGAAGACAGAAGAGGCAGAGGGTATCGGTTCTTCACAGTGATCTCGTTTAGTCCCCGGTAGTCGATACACGGGCGTAGCGTGCCCTCCTTCCTCTTCACGAAGAAGAACCCCGCTCCCGCAGGTGAAGAGGACGGTCGTATGATACCGGCTGCCAGGGACTCCCGGATGTATTCCTCCATAGCCCGGCGCTCAGGAGCGGACAGGGAGTAGACGCGTCCTTTGGGAGGGAAGGTGCCGGGTAACAGCTCGATAGCGCAGTCGTAGGACCGGTGTGGAGGAAGAGAAGTGGCCCTGGCTTTACTAAAAACCTCCTTGAGCTCGTGATAAAACGCTGGGACATTGGGGATGTCGGGACTGTACCTCGGCGGGGCTCTGCTGAGTGGGCTGGTGGCCGCCTTCAGGCACGCCTGATGGCAGCGTTCGCTCCACTGCCGAACAACCCCCACCTCCCAGTCCAGCACCGGGTTGTGCTGCCGCAACCAAGGGTGCCCCAGTATGAGCTGCTGTCCTGGGAGGGAGAGAAGAAAAAACTGGATGGTCTCGTGGTGATTGCCCGAGAGCAGTAACTTAATTGGTTCCGTCACGAAAGCCACCTCGCCGATCAGACGGCCATCAATGGCACGTGCGGGAATAGACGGGCTCAGAGGGAGGAAGCCGACACCCCACTTACGTGCCAGGCTAATGTCCATGATGTTCCCCTCCGCGCCGGAATCCACCAAGGCCGCCACGTTCTGGTCGCCCGCCGCGAGCTGGACGCGTGCCTGTAGCGTGAGCGTGCTGGGGCTGGGAGAGCCGGTGCTGGTCGAGCTCACGCGGATCCCCCGACGCCGCGTGAGCTCCGGCCTCTTTAACGGGCACCCCGCTACCCGATGGCCCCCCTCCCCACAGTAAAAACACAAGCCCAGTGAGGGGCGTCGACGGTGCTCCTCCGAGGGAACCCGAGCCCCTCCCAGATCCATGGGCTCGGCGGGTGGTGTGGTTGGCGGGTCCCCAGCAGACGGAGGAATGTGACCACACGGGTTTCGCGGGGACCTCCTCTCCCGATCGCGCCGCCGCGTCTGGATCCGCCGGTCTACTCGGGCCGCCAAGTCCATCGCGCCCCTCAGGGTTCGCGGGCGATCGTACGCAACCAGTCCATCTTTCATGTACTCAGCGAGTCCGTTTAGGAAGGTGCTAACGAGCGCCGGCGTGTTCCATCCGCTGCTGCCGGCCAACGTCTGGAACTTAAGGGCGTACTCTGCGACCGATCGGCTACCTTGACGCAGCGTCGCCAGTTCCTCGGCGGCGTCCTCGGCGGCGGATCCCAGGTCGAACAGGCGGAGCAATTCCTCCGCGAAGGCGTCGAAGGAATCGCAAGCCGGGGCCATCCTTTCATATTCGGCCAGGCCCCACAGCCGCGCCTCGCCCGTGAGGTGGGTTAGGACGAACCCGACCTTGGCTGATTCCGACGAAAACGTGATTGGCTGGAGGCTGAACATTATGCGGCGAACTTTTCCAGGCATGAGTAAAGGGTTGTTTTCATTGCCAGGAGAACAATTCCAAGTGCATAATTATTATTCGATCAGTTCCTTTATCCGGTTTGATTACGAAGAAATTTGTCGTCAGTGGCTGCAGAGAAGTGAGTCTTGCGACATTCTCATAAAAGAAAGCACACCCTGTTATTATGAGTATGACTATCTTGTAAATAAATGAAAAAGGCACCACACACTAGCTCACAGGTGTCAAACTCAAGGCCCGGGGGCCAGATACGGCCCGCCACATCATTTTATGTGGCCCGCGAAGACAAATTGTGCATCAAATTCGTGTGTCATTACTAGAATTGCAAATTGTCTTCACTTTTAATAATATCTTTTTTTTTAAATATTTGACCAGTTTTTACTCGTCTGATTCGAATAAGAGTTATTTGTCAGTTTGTTTTGTAGCTTTTACTGTATATAATATGAGGTGCTCATACATTTATTTGTGTTGACAGTCATAATGGCCCTCCGAAAGAAGCTATGACTACAATGCGGCCCACGGAAAAAAATGAGTTTGACACCCTTGCACTAGCTCAATGGTCATCTCGGGGAATTGGGAAAATAAGCACAGCAGTTTTATTCAATTCAGTCTAGAACAACTTGCTCACAGGTAAAAAAAGAAATACAAACACAGACACGAGTGAAAAAGACAGTGTGCACCAAATCTCACAACGAAGCCGAGTGGGTCAGGCATGCAGACAATGGCTGGGACCAAAGGCATTGAGACTGTGTCTTTGTGCGTGTCCTCTAATCTCTTCTCTGAGGGTCACATTCTTTGTTTAGCCAGAGACAGAGATTCAAATTCAGCGTCTTTACTGTTGTCCCGAGGGTGCACAAGTGTCTGTTTATATTGTAGTCGTCTATGAGCAAGCGGAAGAAAAAAATGAGACTGCCAGCGTGCAACATTTCTGAGAAATGATGATAAATTGGCGGAAGTGTTTGTTGCATTACGTTTGGCAAGGAGGAGGACGGGGTCCTTTAAGGACAGCCTGGGGCGACGTATGACAATAGCTTGATTGTATCCGCTTAAGAGTTAATGTGTTGTTGTTTTTATAGTGCACCGTCATGCTTCATTTCTTGACATTTCGACAACCTTGACTCATGCAGAATACAGCATGTGTCAACTTTAATTCTGAAATATTTTGATAATCTTCCTCATACATCCGTTTGATTTCATGGCCTGGTCATTCACCTCTGCGTCTCTGGGGAGGAATTAACATCTGCTTTTGGAAGGGGGGTGTACAATCTCACCCCTTTGTGTTTTGGTTGTGGAGGAAGACCATCTGCTTGTGCTCACACTTACAATAACATGTTCTACACATCGACAGACAGACGCGCACGCACATGCGCACACACACACGCACACATACATTAAAAATGTATTTCTTTCATTTCCTTCAAGTAATAAAAATGTCAGTTTTAAATTTTAAATCTTGCAATAGTATTGATATACAGTTAACACTCCAAACCCATATTATTTGTTTATTTACTTATTTACTTATTTATTTAGTTATTTAGTTATTTAATTTAATTTGTATAGTTAATTTTCCTAAATATCATGCAACTCTATCCTGATGTATGAAAAGTGACTGACTGACCTGTATTGAGTACTGTAACTGTCACTGTCAGTGTATCAGTCAGTGTAAGTTAGAAAATGTCATACGATTGATTTGTTTGTGTCCTTCAGGCTCAACACAAAGATGCTTTCATCCAAGAGCGTTATGGCCAGTATGACCTCAGCGATCCATTCCTGGCCTTGCAACGGGACAGCAAAGCAGCAGAGAACGAAAGCACTTTGGCCCAGACTCATGCAAGCCTGCAGGGGCAAGGAGTGGGCCCAAACCCTTTGGCTGTTCTCAAGCTGGTCATGGCCCATTGCAAGAGGATGCAGGAAAGGATGATGAGACAGTTGGCTGCCACTGAGAGCAGACACAGAAGGGTAATTAATTGCCACACGTTTTATCAGGTTGTAAAACACACACCCAGGTACAATTTGCATTTGTGATGATTCCAAACAACAGGAAGTGTCATGTTGAGGCTCGTACAATAGTCCGATTGTGAGAGTAAATATGCATTTGAGCTCCAGGTGTCTCTCTGCGACCATACTCAGAGTTAGAGACTTCAGCCAGTAGGCGGGTTGCACCCTGGAGTGGTTGCCAGCCAATAGCAGGGCACACATCAAGACGAACAACCATTCAGGCTCACAATCACTACGGGCAATTTGAAGTGGTCACTCGGGCTACAATGTGTGTTCTTGAAATGTGGGATGGAAACCGGAATACCCATGCAGGCACGGGGAGAACGTGCAAACTCAACAGGCAAAGGCCAGAATCGAACACTGCACCTCAGCTCTGTGCCGCTGCAATTTTCTATATTTTTTCTATTTCTCTACATATACTTACAGAAATTGCCTTTTAATGAACGTATATGCCTGCCGTAATTGCCGGACTATAAGCCGCACCGGATTATAAGCCGCACCAGCTAAAATTTAGGGATATTTCCTTTTTTTTCATACATAAGCCTCACCGGACTATAAGCCGCACGTGCACACGAGTTTTTTACAAAGAAAGACAGTACATAGAAAGCCTTTTTAACGTTTTAATAGCATACTTGAACATGTCTTTCTTAACATTGCCTGTGATGCAGCAGTAGTACCGCAGCAACGCGGAAGTGTGCACGCGAGTTATTAGCGAAGAAAGACTAGACACAGAAAGTTTTTTTTAAAGCTTTAATAACATACCTTAACATTTCTTTCCAAACACTGCCTGTGACGCGGCAGTAATACCGCAGCAACACGGAAGTAACACAGCACCAACACAGCAGCAACACGGTAGCACAGCATGAACAGGGCTGGTTAAAAAAAACATACCAGTGAAAGTAAAAAAAGAGCCGTCTTCATCTTCCTCCTGTGCACTGAAACTATCGAAGTCTTCCTCCTTAGTGTCCGATTGGAATAGCGTTAGATATCCCTCGCCTCGCACTTTCTCAGTCTCTCTTTCGTCGTCGGTTTTATGCATTTCTTCGAGTGTGAAGAGGTTCTGTTCATGGTAATCTTATTCATGCACGAAGCGCTAAATTATATTAAACTAGCGAGCGATACGTATTGCTTAAAAGCGGCATCATATGCATTTCTTTTATCCCCCGTAATGACTGTTTGTGCATAAAAGCTTCCTGTCTTTGTGTGAATGCGGGTGTGTGCGTGATGCGCGAGACGATCACGTCTTCTTCGGCGCATTATCTCTTCTTCGTCTGTCTCGCTCTTACTTCCTGCTAGAGCGCCCCCTGGAGACCGGAGGCCGTAGAAGTCCATAAGTACGCTCCAGAGTAGACACAAGATAATGTCATCAACGTCGACTGTCTTTGGCTTAAAAGCGGCATCATATGCATTACTTTTGTCCTCCATGATGACGGTTTGTGTATAAAGGCTTCCTTTCAGTAATGTCTGTCTTGATCGCGTGATGCGCGAAATGTAAACACAAACTAGCGCGTCTTCTTCGGCGCATCTTCTTCTCCGCCTGTCCCGCTCTTGCTTCCTGCTAGAGCGCCCCCTGGAGGCCGTAAAAATCCATAAGTACGCCACGCCGCCGTTTAAGGTTCAAAGTAACCTTCTGAATAAAATGCATTAAAAGTTCACATTCATTACAACTTGTTTTTGGTGAGCAAAATGTCAGAAGAATTGAATTTAAATGCTGATTGATTGGGTTTGAATACAATGGAGATTACTTCACTGGTTTCTTTTATATCAAACAACTAGTTTGATTTAAAAGAAACCAGTGAAGTGATTAAAAAAAGGAAAAACAAGATGAACTTAGTACAATTACAATGCAGATTGTCCAAACAGCGTCACTGCTTTGTGTAATCTCTGAGTGATATGGCAGAGTAAGAGAAAGGGTTTAGAGCACAGGTGTCAAACTCGCCAGATACGGCCCGCCACATCATTCTATGTGGCCCGCGAAGACAAATTGTGCATCAAATTCGTGTCATTACTAGAATTGCAAATTGTCTTCACTTTTAATAATAGCTTTTTTTTTTAATATTTGACCAGTTTTTACTCGTCTGATTTGAAAACGAGTTATTTGTCAGTTTGTTTTGTAGCTTTTACTGTATATAATAGTGTTAAGAGTAAAAGTGATCAAATCATCACAAAAATCTCGAAAAAAATCTTATATAAGCCGCACCTGACTATAAGCCGCAGGGTCCAAAATTTTGGAAAAAAGTCGCGGCTTATAGTCCGGCAATTACGGTAATATATATACCTATATGCCTAATATATATGCATATACCGTATTTGCCGGTGTACAGGTCGACTCGGTGTATAAGTCGACCCCCTAAAATTCGACGGAAATTTACGATTTTATGATATATCCTTTGTATAAGTCGAGCTCAATTGTTGCATTATATTAAACTTCAAAATTCAATATGCGAAATTTATTGACGAAATGTGTTCAAATTCCGGGAGGCCGTGCGCATGCGGCTGTTTATAAGCACCGCGCAGGAGATCGCGGCCGGCGAGCTCGCGCGCGCCGCCCGGCACCAACGGGAGGTCGGAAATAGCTCCAAGCCGAGCGGATCGGCACTTTATAAGCACCGCGCAGGAGATCGCGGCCGGCGAGCTCGCGCACGCCGCCCGGCACCAACGGGAGGTCGGAAATAGCTCCAAGCCGAGCGGATCGGCACTTTATAAGCACCGCGCAGGAGATCGCGGCGCCTCATTGGTCTTCCAGCGGGCCGCGCACTCGCGCACGCCGCACGGTTCAAATTTTCTAAGTGCAACGCACAATGAGATGCATGAGAAACGGCCTTGGTTACCATCACATTTGAAGCGATGAATACGAAGTTAAATTTTATGACTCGGTGTATAAGTCGAGGTCGATTTTTTTCGGTCGATTTTGGATCGAAAAAGGTCGACCAATACACCGGCAAATACGGTATGCCTAAAACAGCACCAAGAGTGTGGCCGATATTAGATTCGATACCTTCAACTAAGGCCAGTTCTCAGCCTATTACTCCCTCATTCAAAAAATTCCTTATGAGTAAAATCATTTTGTCAGTTTTCCTTATTCTTACCTTGTATAAAAGCAGGTGCTCTTTTCTCTTGATTAATCTGTTTTATATTTATGTGTTTGACAGATAATAGCCGATCTAGCAGAAGAAAAACTGCGTCCTGCCCATGAATCTTCACAGAGTGACAATTTCTCCTTGAAACTGCAAACAGAAAGAAATGAACTGTTGCAACAGGTGCTGACCCGCATGATACTATAGCTGTGGATGTGCTTGTGTTAAAGGCGCCAAAAATATTGAACTTGCCGAAACATGACAGACGAGAGCCGAGGAGATCGTGTTGCTATTTATTTTTCTTCTTCCTCCTTTTTTTGCCGCTCTGTTATTTCTTTCGTACTAAAAGCCGTGATTTACTGTAAAAAGCGGGGAGGTCGCAGGAAAACATCACCATTGTGTACCTCAGTGGGGTGGGCAGGGCTTTTAAAGTTCATGGACATACACAGGCACCATTATGCACACGCACATGGCTGGCGGAGAGGAAACAGATGAGGAAGAGGCCATTGTTTGATTGTCCTGCACAGGGGTTTATGGCCTCAGGAAACATGAGCTAATGGAGCTACATGTCTGGTCAACTCGAGCACACATGCTGGAGTGCAGCGTCAGACTCTACATTAGGGCCTTACGTAAGACAGTTTTCCGCAGCTTTTCCTGATGGAGTCATTATAGTTCATTTTATACCTCCACCAAGCTGTTGAACCAAAATAGCGAGCCTAATTATTTCTAAGTACAGTGATAAAAAAATAATGATGTACTACACCCCAATAGATTTGTTTGAAAAGCTTGAGTTTCTTTTAGAATTGATATTTTATGGCATATCACCACAAAATATTCCTACTTATAAGTGGAAATACTTATTCCCACGAGTGCCAGCCACTGATCGTAAATGAGATTTTTGTATGTGCAAGTATAAATGTTTCTGAAAAAACCTTTGTTGAAGAAATTAGGATACACAGTTGAACGTCTAGCAAAGCTGAATTTCAAGAGATACAGACTGTATAATATACAATCATAAAAACCTAATTACCATAAAAGACACCATAGAACACAAATATTGTTGAATTAGGTCTGACAGCTCTTTTTAAAAAAAAAAATTGTGGAGTCCAATCTCAGTTTTTGACACTAAAGGATCCTTATTATTATTATTATATATTATTATTATGTAAATATGTAAAGCAACAAGATAGAATAGTTTTGAAAATAAAAAAAATGCATAAAATGAAATAGAATTTACAATGGTAGGCCCATGGTTTAAAACCAAAACGAGCATTGATCTTAAATATTAATTCCTATTATACTAGCTTTATAGTTGTAGATATTGATCGTAGTGACCTATTGGGAGCTCTCACCGTCTCAATTGTCACTGCAACCAAATGTATTTTCAAAATGTTCCCCAGTGTAATAGTTCTGGCTCAGTATAGAATGCTCTGGGTTTTAACTGGAATGGACCTCTAAATTGTACTAGCTAATGCTGCAATTCAACAAGACAGGGTTATGCTGCCTCCTTGTGGCCATAAGCTAACCTGCTTTACTAACCAATGCTCTTATCTTTCCAGCTTGAAATTGAGCGTGCAGCAGTGCAGCGACTGGAGAGAGAACAGGATGAGGCTGTGAGCCAGGCGGAGGAGTCATTGAGCCAGCAACAGCAGCTTTCATCCACTCTCAGCCTGGAGCTCCAGAAAGCCAGTAGCCGAGCACAGGAGGAGGCACAGAAGGTCTCAGAGCTCCGTACTCTGCTCAAAGAAGAGACAGACGCAGTGGAAAAGCTACAGATGCTCCTCGATGAGGAAAAGAGTAGAGCAGCGGAGCTTGAGGTTCAATCTAGTAGAAAGCTTGCTGATTTTACCACAGAGCGTGAGCAACTGAAAGTCAAGCTCATGGAGGAAGAAGAAAGGAGTAAAGACCTGAGGAGACAACTTGAGCAGTTGAAAAGAAGATTGGATGAAACCAGTGAGCCCAAAATGGGGCCAAAGGAGGCATTGACGTCACCATCGAAGATGATAGTCGTGTCTACCTCCGTTCAGACCGAGCCTGATGGGAAACTAATTGTCCCTGTGAAAACGTCCTCGGTGTTAAAACTCAATGGGCATCACAACCTTAATCAGGACGGGAGAGGAACAGAAAACACGGTGGTGCTAGAAAATGGGGCAGGAGCAAGCTTACTTTCTCCTCTCCATCCTCAGACTGTACCTTACTCTCCCTCCAGCACCGCCTCCTCTTCTCTCTCCTCTTCTCCTGTTTCCTCGCCAGTTTTGGCCAAACATTTCAACAGCCCCACTTTCCATCAGTCCTCCTACCAGGCTGGAGTCAATCAGCGATTCCAAGCTGCCAGACATAAGTTTCAAACGCAGGCGGAGCTGGAGCAGCATGGTGGGCCTCTTTCCCCCAGGGACCTCTCACCTACCACCTCCTCCAACCCTCCCCCACCAGAACACAGTGCAGCCAAGCAGCTGGCCCGCAATACAGTCACACAGGTGCTGTCCCGGTTCACAAGCCAACAGGCCGGTGTCAAGATGGTACCGTTGAGCAGCTCTCCGTTTGGTACAGACTACCGTAATGTAGCTGCATCACCTCCCGGGGGGAGGTCACCTTCTGGGCCGCTATCTCCGGGTATCCGTTCCCCTCTCACACCCCGATCGGAGAGGACTCATCCTCCTCCGATTCCTCCCAAGAGGCCCGGCATGAGTCCGACTCCTGGCTCTCCGAGTCATTCTGCCCAAGCCAGCCTGTTCCCCGAGCTTTCGGGAAACTGCGGCAGCGGACAGGAAGGAGCAACAGAACCTGACCTGGTTTTGTCGTCTTCTAGTTAACGTCCACATTATACTGAAGCACACAGTTTCTACTTGCCACACAACCTGGGTCATGTTAATCCATCAGAATTTTGCACAGGTTCCTCTTTGGAGGACTGCACAGAGACGCATGGCGCCAGAGAATATAAGCTAGTTTTGGCATGTTTAGAATGGATGGCACAACATTAAAGAGGCTTCTGTGATTAGTGTTGTATAAATTCTGATGACGATGATAAAAGATGACTATAGATGACTACAGCAGGAACACATTCTACCGGGAGGGACTCTATACTCACACCATAGCGAGCCACTACCACTGGCGGTGCTAGTATTTCTGGATTCCATAAAACAAACTGGAGATATTTTACAAACCCCCCAAATTTCTCAGAAAACTTTGGGGGGATGGGTGAAAATGTGAAAAAAAAATTGGGATGCAATGAATCTGTAGATTGACTTAAGAACTGTCACAGCAGTATCCCTGGATGCTGAAAACATCAGCAGTGAACAAGACACATTAAAAAAATACATTTGATGCAACACTGTTTTAGTTGTAGATGAGGAAACACAAATTGGTTGTAAATGGTTGCAACCAATTCATAAAAAGACTGTTTTGTTTATATAAAGCAGGGGTGTCAAACTCATTTTTGTCACGGGCCGCATCGTAGTCATAGCTTCCTTTGGAGGGCCATTATGACTGTCAACGCATCGTTATGATGATGATGATGATAGAACTTATTCATCCCACAGTGGGGAAATGTCAGACATTATAGGCTACACAAACAACTGAATAACTAGTTTTGAAATCAAAGACTGGTAAAAACTGTTCAAATATTTTTAAAAAGATGAATGCTAATAAAAATTGCTAGTATTTTGTTTATTTTTAGTTTTAGTATTGACACATGAAGTGCACAATACACAATTTGCCTTTGCAGGCCACATAAAATGATGTGGTGGGCAGTATATGACCCCGCACCTTGAGTTTGACACCCATGATTTAAAGGCTTTCAAAGAATACTTCACTGTAAATCAAACGCAGTCACATAAATGATTGCACTTAAAGTACACCGAGACTAAACTGCAGTACTAGAAAACTGTCTGCTAATCAGGGAAACTTTGATGTTAACCAAATAGTAAAGAGATGTCACGCCTGTTGATTCCTGCAACTATTGTAGCCATTATAGTATGTCAAATTAACTATTGTGTTTTTGTAACCAATTAGATTTTCAATCATTTGTATGTTTACAACATTTACTTTACATAGCTTTTCAACCAGGAAGAGCACATTATCTTCTGAGAGGCCTCACTCACGCAACTCAAGATCACAAATGTAACAATGAATTTGGGAATCGGACAAGATTTTAGCCAATGATACAAAATAAATTACAACTCTGCGCTGACAGTGTACAAAACAGTTTTGTCTTTTTACACGCTCAGCTAACAACCTTTTGACTCTTGCATGGGTGCAATAACAGCAATACAGGCGTGTTCTTCTGACCTTTAATTCATACAACAGAATGGGCAGTACAGGCAACACATAACCGATCAGCACAGTCTGAGCATCCATCCAAAAATATCTGCTTTGAAGTATTGGTATACAGATGCAGTTTGATGTGGCCATACAAAGGTTAACATCTTGCTTTTCATGTGCACTGGGCATTGACCAACACATTACAGTACAGCATTTCATGACTCCAAAAGAAAACAGCATGTTAAAATAGAAATGCGCATCCGTGGGTGGGAGAATGGAGTTCTTTACCATGGGAAAGAGATTTGGGCAAATGGTTTTTAATGTTTCGTAACAGAAAAGGACAGCAGTGGAGGTGATGTTACCAAAGTACAACCACTTACTGCAAACTATGATGATCTCCTTCATTCTCCCCCAATCAGACATGCATATGTATTACAGTCTGCAAATTGAGGTTTTGATGAGTTTTTTTCTTTTTCATGGATTCCTTGCCCCAAACTACTATCATTTTGCTTTGGTTAAGTCCAGTTTGGTTAAGTGATTAGGTTTCTAGAATCTCCCTCTCGCTGATCTTCCACTAGACATTTTGCATCTCCTTGCCAATTTTGTAACTTAGAATTTTGTTCCAGTCGATCTTGGTGCGTGTGACGGGCAGCTGGCGACGTAGAGCCTTAAACGTTGTATCAGACATGGCCTGGTAGTTCTCACTGATTGCAGTCTGGTAGTCAAAATGGAGGAAAGTAAATTACTACTGCATACATATTATATTTTTACTTAATGTGTCTCATTAAACTGCTACCTGAGGTGTAAGCTTACCTGGTAATCATTTTCAGCATTTTCAATAATGTCAACAAATTCCTTAGCCGCTTGGGTTTCACTCTGTTTGAGATACAATTAAGTCATTCTATTTGCAATCTTCACCATTCTTAAAGAAGAAATCAACCCGAAGATTGTCTTTGTAAGAATATGTTCTGTGAAGCCCAACCAGTCATTGTGATTGATGATTTGTTTGTGGAATATGAATTAAAAATGCAAACTACATCTGTTCTTATGACAGCTCACCAGTTTTCTGAAACTGAGTTGTGATTGTTTGTGACGTCATTTCCAGTTGTCAGCAAATGGCAAAAATGGCATCCTCCATGCTGGATAAAAACAGGTGAATTTTGCCTCTTAACTTATATTCCACATAGGCAATATTAATCAGAATGCCGTGTTTAGACTATTGGGGGTACATACAACATATTATTGTAAAGGAAATTGTGGGTTTGACTTGTCTTGACTTTGTCTTGAGGTTTACTTACAGTCGCTGATATCGATTGCTCGATCTCTTTATGACTAACCAGCTGCACATTCCCGTCTTCATAATAGTGGACCTAGATATAGCAGAAGTAAAATTAGTCTTTTTCCCTCATTCATCTTTGCCTTATTCATCATTAAAAAATTGGGTACACCGAGGTCACTTCACCTGGATTTTCAACACTCCCACAACCTGTGCTGTGGACTGGCCAATGGTAAGTTTCCACTCAGACCTACAGCGACCATTCCTGTTCGGCAATCAAAGCAAGAACAACTTTAACTGACATTCATTGATGTAAAGGAACAAAAAAAATCTATTGGTGATATAATTTAGCCAATTGCTTAAACATATACCAAGCCCATTAGATGACTTGTCATATAAGACGGTAATATACCAAAAGTTTTTGGGTTGAAACTGATGTCCTTCAATGCAGGCGATGATGGTTTGCTGGCCATCAACAGTTTTCCCATATACCTGTCCCACAGAAATAGTACATAAGGAGAGAAAATAGAACAAGTATATATCTCAAATTATTTTTCCCCATTTAAATACAGTATAAAACTAAAAGCCAGTGCTCCCGTCCAGCCCCACATCGTGCTCCTTTTGTTGTGCATGCCTTGGCCACCAGGGGGCAATATGCAAGACATCTAGAGTAGACTGACTCCGTAAGATGAAGTGACATAAGTCCTTTTACACAAATGATTAAAAATTACCTATGAGTATTGTTATATTGTCGACATGTTGCTACGGTTAGTGGTCGGATATTGGTTAACATGGCAATACAGATGTTATTTGTTATCCTGTATATGTTTTTGATGAATTGTTCACTATCTACAAAACTGGTTCTTCCTGTGAAGTGAAGAAGACTCACTGTGCAGACTCCAGTCGGGTAGTGCTCTTTGACGTAGGCACTAAGGACATTGTCGCAGGAATCCCTCCAGGCTTTAAGAGACGCGTCTCCTTCATATGGCTGCACGTCGCTCACTTCTTTCCGAAGGTGGTCAAAGCGGAAAGACAAGTTGTTGCGAGGGTCCAGGAAGCGCCCCTGACCCAGGTCACCATGCTCTGTAATCAGGACCTGTGTGAATAAAACCAAAGAAAGTTTTGGGGGGAGACAACATAATTAAAACTGTGTTTCTGTAATGAAGAAGGAAAGATTATGGTGACGCATACCGGGTCTTCAAAGCCATCAAGTCTAGCAGGTGTGAACTGATCCATGTTGTACTGGGCAAAGGAGCTGGACACATTAGACATGTTAGGATGGCTGATGTTATGGGGGAAATAGCTTGATCCATAATAAACGGTACTTACTGCGATGCTCCCTCCCTGAGGAGTGTATCATTGTCAAGAAGAAGCCGCACATCTGTAAAGACAAAAATACACCTCATGATGACCAAAGTCCAATGGGCAGCCGCAAAATCCTTAAGCACGACTATGTTCAATATACGTGCCATAAAATTACAAACTGATTTGCTTCATTATGACTGGCTACATATGTGTATATAGGCCATTCATATCCAATAAACTCAGTTATAAATGTGTCCAAATACATAATGTTGAGAGACCTCTTACCATTGAAGACCTCATTGAACTCTCCTGGTGGGGCACGGGTCACAAAGTTGGCTGCAATGCGAACCTTTGAGATAAAAAATAGACACATAGTATAAACATTACATCGTATTTATGAGATTGTAATTTGGTTGTGCTGTCTACAATCATGCTCCTGTTATATACAGTGCCTTGCGAAAGTATTCGGCCCCCTTGAACCTTTCAACATTTCGCCACATTTCAGGCTTCAAACATAAAGATATAAAAATTTTATTTTTTGTCAAGAATCAACAAGTGGGACACAATCGTGAAGTGGAATGAAATTTATTGGATAATTTAAACATTTTTAACAAATAAAAAAACTGAAAAGTGGGGCATGCAATGTTATTCGGCCCCTTTACTTTCAGTGCAGCAAACTCACTCCAGAAGTTCAGTGAGGATCTTTGAATGATCCAA
Source organism: Syngnathus scovelli (assembly GCF_024217435.2). NCBI lineage: Eukaryota > Metazoa > Chordata > Actinopteri > Syngnathiformes > Syngnathidae > Syngnathus > Syngnathus scovelli. The sequence continues at coordinate 21,996,527 of NC_090848.1, forward strand.
TGTTGTCCTATATGACTGATGATGATAAACAGAATTCTCCTGTGTGTAATCAAGTCTCCGTATAAATGCACCTGCTCTTTGATAGTCTCAGGGTTCTGTTTAAAGCGCAGAGAGAACCATGAAGACAAAGGAACGCACCAGGCAGGTCCGAGAACTGTTGTGGAGAAGTTTAAAGCCGGATTTCGATAGAAAAAAAATTCCCAAGCTTTAAACATCTCAAGGAGCACTGTGCAAGCAATTATATTGAAATGGAAGGAGTATCAGACTACTGCAAATCTACCAAGACCCGGCCGTCCCTCCAAACTTTCATCTCAAACAAGGAGAAGACTGATCAGAGATGCAGCCAAGAGGCCCATGAGGTGGGAGAGTCTGTCCATAGGACAACAATCAGTCGTGCACTGCACAAATCTGGCCTTTATGGAAGAGTGGCAAGAAGAAAGCCGTTTCCCAAAGATATCCATAAAAAGTCTCGTTTAAAGTTTGCCACAAGCCACCTGGTAGACACACCAAACGTGGAAGAAGGTGTTCTGATCAGATGAATCCAAAATCAAACTTTTTGGCCACAATGCAAAACGATATGTTTGGCGTAAAAGCAACACAGCTCATCACCCTGAACACACCATCCCCACTGTCAAACATGGTGGTGGCAGCATCATGGTTTGGGCCTGCTTTTCTTCAGCAGGGACAGGGAAGATGGCTAAAATTGATGAGAAGATGGATGGAGCCAAATACAAGACCATTCTGGAAGAAAACCTGTTGGAGTCTGCAAAAGACCTGAGACTGGGACGGAGATTTATCTTCCAACAGGACAATAATCCAAAACATAAAGCCAAATCTACAATGGAATGGTTCACAAATAGACGTATCCAGGTGTTGGAATGGCCAAGTCAAAGTCCAGACCTGAATCCAATCAAGAATTTGTGGAAAGAGCTCAAGACTGCTGTTCACAAACGCTCTCCATCCAACCTCACTGAGCTCGAGCTGTTTTGCAAGGAAGAATGGGCAAGAATTCCAGTCTCTCGATGTGCAAAACTGATACCCCAAGCGACTTGCAGCTGTAATTGCAGCAAAAGGTGGCGCTACAAAGTATTAGCGCAAGGGGGCCGAATAATATTGCACGCCCCACTTTCCAGTTTATTTGTTAAAAAAGTTTAAATTATCCAATAAATTTTGTTCCACTTCACGATTGTATCCCACTTGTTGATTCTTGACAAAAAATTAAACTTTTATATCTTTATGTTTGAAGCCTGAAATGTTGCGAAATGTTGAAAGGTTCAAGGGGGCCGAATACTTTCCCAAGGCACTGTATATGTACATTTCACATTCAAGTGAACCTCTATTATTACACCCAAAAGATATTTTGAAAACCAGAGGATTGGGAGAAAAATTATTGTGACAATGCAAATACCTAAACCTATAACTATTGTTATTTATTAACATGATGCTAATGCAAATGGGACTTGACTGTGTGTAGTCACATTATCATGAGTGTTCATATAGTCTTTGAAGACCACCTAATTAAAAAGAGCGTGGGTCCTCATCATTGGAGCTTTTAAACATTTATTGCCAATTTGATTTCAGGGGGTGTCCAGGTTTCGTATGAACTAAACGACCTGAAATGGGGACTTGAAGTCATGTGAGACTATAAAATATTTGAGCAGCAACTAAACCCCTCTGACCCAAGAAAACCTCATTAGCTCACATGCATCCGGGTTGATGCTGACGAGCAGAAGTAACGGGAAACTAACACGTTTACTATCTGGTGCATTTAATCCCGATTCATGGTGTGCAAAGATTTAAAGCGTAGATCCCATAATTATTGACCTGAAATAAACACTGCTAGCTGAAGATGCATCACCAGCACTGGCTAAATGGTAAACGAAATATCTTTTGGGAAATAGTCTTTTTTTTTTATTCCAATGTGTCAGCGAATCTCGGCCTCTCCTCCCGATTGAGTGAAATTTACTTGTTAGTAAGTTAAAGCAATTGAAGCCGCGAATCAAAGAAGTTAACAAGGTTCAAACCTTCTCTTCGTCTGATAGCGGTTCCTCAAAGTCAGCCATCTTGGCTCATTGTGACCCCACCTACTCGCTCGGATTGACGGAAGCGACGCGACTGTTTTTAAGAGTTCAAGGAAAAGTGTTACGTGTTCGAGCTAAAAAGAAAAAGAGCATATTTCACTTTAAACAACAACAGAATATATTGACAAGTATGATCAACATTTAAAAGACAACAAAGACAAAGTAGGATTTGGGTGGACGTTATAGGAGTCGGGCTTTTATTACCACTGCTTCCTGTTGTTTAATTTCCTTCAAAATAAATATGGTATTATAAGAAGCTATAGATGTTATAAACGACTTTTATTTACAAGTTCCAATAAAGTTACACTAATATATAGCAGATGATGTAGTATTTTTAGTTACGGAATTTCGGGCTTGTTGTTATTTGTTTTTTTGAGTTGCCATTTAATTTATTTTGAATGTCACCAAAGGCAAAAAGTTTGTTTATCCTCTTTCTTAATTGCTAACAACCTGACAGCGACTACTAACGTGCAGACATGGAGTCACAGGTATGTCAGCCTATTCATGACCAGAACCAACAAATTTCTCACTCGATAGTGTCAGCGGTGGTAGTTACGTTTTCTGCCAATGAACGCACTTAACTGTGATCGTTCGGCTATCCAAGCTAGCTCACAGATAAGCTCAAGGCTCGTTTTGCTTTTGACTGTCAATTGGTAGACTCCAGGAAGTTCCTGATCAAAATAAACTGGTCAGACATTGATAGACAAAGCTGTTTTTTATTTTTATTTTATTTGGCTGCATTAAGTGTTATCCACCTTTCGTTGGTAACTAACTAACTTAATTTTTTAGGTGTGACTTTACCGATGCACGTATCTATCGGGCCAGCCGTTAGTCCCTTGCTTAAAAATGAACAGGGCATTGTTCTCCTTGGGACAAATGATCCCAATCGCACGTAGTTTGAGTAGATGTGCTGCGTGTTGTCAGGTGATTACCAACCCGGAAGAAATCGCAAGAGTCTACAGACAGCTCAGCCTTTTCCCCTCACTTAGCAGTGCAAACGTGGGACCTGTCATCACCTCCCAGTATGGAGGCAAATACAGCAACATTTATACAGGTTTATGTACCGTCAAATGTTGCGTAGTATACATCCTTCTGATCCTACCATGATCACTGACATTAATTATGAATATCTGCTGCAGAATGGAGCCAGCGTGAACTGGAGAGCAACGAGAATGTCAAGTTTTGCAAACAGTACATCGTGTTCCATGATGACAAGTCTGTGGTCTTTTCAGCACCTTCAGGAAACTGCACCAAGGTTCAAGGAGTGTATGTGCAAATTGTATAGTTGTATTTATGAGTGATTTTTTGAATATACATACGATTTTCTTACTTCTGATAGACACGTTTTCTTCCCCATACAGGTTGCTGAGTAGAGATGCTCCATCTGGAGAAATGAAGGCTGTTATCAGAGAAAGCACTGTAAAGGGCGAGGAGAACCAGTTTCTCGAGGTTTGGTGTTGTGTATACTCAGTGTATCTCAAACCTTTTCCACCAAGTATGACCGAAAAACATACCTAACATACCTATCTCTATAGATCTGGAATAAAAACATGGTGAAAAGCATCAATCTCACAGCTTTAAAGAAGCATGGCCAAGTTTATGAAGATGGTAAGTTACCCCAATGACTTCCTATTTTCTGATGTTAAATGTTTTACAAACAACAATATGGACATTTTTAGTCGCAGAATAATGGCAATGCATTTTGTATCTTCAGCGCTCTTTGGTTGCTTGGTCTGGTCCCAATCTGAGACACACCTCATGTATGTGGCTGAGAAAAAGAGACCCAAGGCAGAGTCTTTCTTCCAGGTGTGACAAGAGTATCCCTAAAATTAAATAACTACCATTGTAATAAGTAAAGCACACTATATGTAACCCAAAAATCAAAATATCTGTTCAGTCTTTGTTTACCTAAAATGACTTCTGCTATTCTTTGTGTGACTTTCTGATTATAGACCGAGTCTTCAGCATTGTCATCTAGTGTGGATGAAGAAGGCGGGTTAAGATCAGAGAAAAAAGATGCCGTCAAAGTAGTTTCAATCAACACATCTGAGACATTTTCATTTTTCCTCTTGAGTGTTGTGTGGCTAATACCAGTGTCTTTTTGTTCCCTTCGGTTGATCTGAAGGGAGAGCAATTTGTCTTCTATGAAGATTGGGGAGAGGACCTGGTTAAAAAGAGCAGCCCGGTGCTCTGTGTTTTGGACATTGAGGGCAACAATGTTTCTGTGTTAGACGGCGTGCCTGAGAACATCTCACCAGGCCAGGTTAGTGCACAATTATGTCTCCCTATGTTTGCAAGTGACCTGATAAAATATTAGCTTGACTTACTGACTAGTCCAAATAATTAAACACTTTCAAATTTTGGGTACGAATATGTGATAATATTGGATGTCTCCAAGGATTTTTCTTCTTTTAACGTCGACTAAAATCAAGGCCTCTTTTGGTCTCTGAAGGCATTTTGGGCTCCAGGAGACACAGGTGTGGTGTTTGTCGGATGGTGTCATGAACCTTCGAGACTTGGACTCAGATCTTGTCCGAACAGGAGGTAATTTAATCTTCATTGTTATCTGGGCATATTGTCTGTCTGTGCTAACCGTGCGCGCTAACTCTGTTTAAAATAAAATCCTCATTTAGTTTGTCACCTTTGTCATTTCCCCCCCCTCAGGTCATCTTTGTACTATGTGGATCTCACTGGAGGGAAATGTGGCAAGTGCAGTTAGCTTAGCTTACGAACTGTGACTTATAATATGCTAACTGGAAATGTAAACTAGATTGAACAAATGAATGTGGTTACTTTATGAAGATAAATCTTTTTCTCACTTCTTTTTTTGAATATTTTGTACCTTTCAGAGCAGTTGGCTTCAGAACACAGCGCAGTCTTCTCCCCCAGGCTGAGCCCAGACCAGTGTCGAATTGTCTACCTAGAAAATACGCTCTTTGGAGCACATATGCAATGTAGCCGACTGTGTATGGTAAAGCTGATTATAGATGTTTACTCCCAATTTCTATCTTTTTTGTCTTATACCAGAAGCATGTTCTTTAGTCGTTGTTTAGTTGGGGGTTGTGGTATTCTTGAGAGTATACCTTGTAATGCTGAAGCACTGTTTCTTCTCTGGATGTTCTGTCTAGTATGATTGGTATACTAAGAAGACATCAGTGGTGGTGGATGTGGTAAAGAGACCAAGAGAAGGTAATTGACATTTATTGCTATTTTCACTGCACACTTTTCATTTATAATTTGTCTTGAATGTTTGTGTTTGTGATTGTACAGATGGCTTCACTGGCATCTATTGCACTCAGTTGCCACCTAAATGCTGGTCAGCAGACAGTCAGCGAATTATTTTTGCCTGTCCTCAGCGCAGCCGCAAGGTCTTTCTTATTTCAGAATACGAATTGTGCATTATACTCATTGTAATTTTTTTTCACTCTCGTTGAATGTCCCAGATTAAAAGTTGTTCTTGTCTGTGTTGAAGGAGTTGCTGGCAGTGGATATAAATACAGGGAGCATCACCTCGTTGACCTCAAGTGAGTCAAGGCATACCAAAGGCTCAATAAATTACATCACGAATACTTTTTTTTTTTTTTTTTGACCGTCTGCATGTCCAATTATGATTTATTTGAAATTTGTTTGGTAAAGAAATCTGAAATATATGCACATACATGCCACTGAGCAGCGTTATCTCGGTCTACTTTAGCCCTCCGTGAACAACAAACTGCTATTGTTAAAAATGTAGAACTACATCAGACTGGTTGTTTGAGTGGTTACTAATGTTTTGAGGCAGCAAGTTGTTCACCAGTTCAAAATGTCTTTTCAGTCACAACAATTGTATTTATAATCAAACGTAAATATGTGTTGTGTAGTGTCTGCCATGGGTGCCTGGAATCTGCTGACTATCGAGAGAGATCTGATAGTGGCAAGCTGCTCTTCACCAAACTGCCCTCCAAGTCTGGTATTCATTTCTTCATTCAAGTATTAGATGGCATGACGGGATTTTAGTTCCATTAAGGCAGGGGTCTCAAACTCAATTTACCTGGAGGCCGCTGGAGGTAGAGTCTGGGTGAGGCTGGGCCGCATCAAATCGTAATCTACAAAAGTAATCCATAAAAAAGGTCAACTGATCCAATCTTCTCAATTTGAACAAATTAACAGTCAGAACATGCAGAACATGAAGAACAGGAACAGTTCTTCAGAACATAGGCTTCGTTTCTACTTCCTCCTACTTCTTGCTGCCAGAGACTTGGCAGCGCTTCCTCTCACACAGCTGAGCCACATTTGGTTTGAGGGAGGAGGCAACTGAGACCCTCAGTATGGCTTTAAGATGCTTATCTTTAATTCTGGACCTGTACTTTGACTTATTGAAGTTCATTGAGGAGAAGAGCTTTTCACAGATAGGTGCTGCCAAAAAGCCACATGTTCCGCTTGAACATCCTGGAAAGCTCAGGGAAGCTGGGGGGCAGTTCTCTCAAAAATTGTCCAAGCTGCACTGTTCTTCCACTCACTTCCCTGAACTTGGCTTTGAGTTCAGTATTGCACTGCAGGTCAATTAGCTCCATCTGCAGAACAGGGGGGGCATCCTCAACATCAAAGGAGAAGGGGTCAGCAAAAATGTTAAAAGTGGCTCTGTGTGTCTTGAAGTCTGCAAACCTGTGATCAAATTCTTCTTGTAGCTTCCCAATGGTATCAGCATACTTCTCACTACTGAATGCTGTGCCTGAATCCATGAGTGTCTTGCAAGCTGGGAAATGGCAGAGGTTTTTCTGAGAAAGGTGGGCTTTCCATAACACAAGTTTCCTGGAGAATGCTCTGACATTGTCATATGCAGCACTGACAAGCTGGTCCTGGCCTTGTAACTTCTTATTCAGTACATTCAACTCCTGTGTGATGTCAACAAGAAAAGCTAAGGCCATCAGCCATTTAGGATCACTTGGCATAGGAACAGGCATCCCATCCTTCTCGACGAAGGCTTTCACCTCTTCTCTCAACTCAAAAAACCTCTTCAAGACTTTCCCCCTGCTGAGCCAACATACCTCGGTGAAGTAGAGCACGTCCTCATTTTTTTGTTATACTTGTTTACTTGTTTGTCTGTTGTGAGCCATGTCTTGTCACCGTGGGATAGGGGGGAACGAAATTTCGGCCCTGGATCTGATATTTTCACGACGTCAGACATCACCTTGTCAAATACCAGGATTTTGCTGCAAAGGGCCTGCTGATGGATACTGCAGTGCAGAGCAATGGCATCCTCCACACCCTCCTCTTCCAGTTTTCTTTGAACTACAAGTCCGTTTTTTCTCCCCGTCATTGATGGCGCTCCGTCGGTAGTTTCCATTGTAAGCCGGCATCCTCAATGGAATCACACAGCTGTCGGAATATCTCCTGACCGGTGGTCTGGCCATGCATTGGAATCACTGAGAGCAACTCCTCCGTAACTTCAAAATTGTTGTCAACACCACGGAGATATATTGCAAGCTGCACCGTGTCAGTGACGTCTGTGCTCTCATCAAGAGCCAGCGAGTATGAGTGTTTAGCTTTCCCACGCAATGTGTTGGCGGAAATACTGATGTTACCAAACAGCTCCTTTTTTTCCGGGCAGACAATACTTGCAGCCTGGATCATGCACTGTTTTACAAACTAGCCCTCTTTGAAGGGCTTTCCAGCTTTTGCTATCATTTCACTCACAACATAGCTAGCTTTCACAGCCGCTTCGTTCTCTTTGCTTGTTTTTTTGAAAAAAAACTTGTTGCCTCAGTAGAGATGATTTAAGTTTGGCGACCCGATCCTCTCGCTCATCTCCCAGGTATTTTGCATACTCCTCAGCATGTTTAGTTGAGTAATGACGTCTGATGTTAAACTCTTTGTTAACAGCAACTTTACCCATGGATATTAGACAGGTTGCGACGTTCCTGTGCTCAACAAAAAAATATTCCGTCTCCCACTTCTCCTGAAATTGCCTGTGCTCATCCGCAACATTTCTCTTCACGGCAGGTTTTGAAACAGACATGACGGGGGCTGACAAACAATGTACAGCACTAGGTGACTGTGACAAGATATTTCCCACCACTCGCTCATTCAAACATGTCAAAGTGCTAATTCGCCAATTGCTAATTCGCCCAGTTGTCACGAGCCTGAGCTACGGGAGCCCATACGTGTCAAAAAAAGTAAAACGGCCAGCTGCATGTGCGAAAAGAAATGCGCGGGCCGCACTAACACACAGCTTAGATGTCACGCAGGGGGCCGCAATTGGCACGCGGGCCATGAGTTTGAGACCACTACATTAAGGCATTCAAAAAATATATGACCTAGAGCCACTTTGGCTGCTGGACTTACCCTCACGTTTTTATTGAACTGAATATTTCATTTGTCTTGTGTCCAGAGAGTGGGGTTTCTTCCGACCAGGGATTCTGAAGAACAAATGGTCTGGATTACACTGGAGGAATCTCAGACATTGCCAGAAATTGATTGGCAGATCTTGACGTTGGCCCCTCCCTCAGACCAAGACAACAGCCAATACCGTAAGAGCTTGTTATGTTATTGTTTTTTTTCTTCCTATTTTTAATTAGGGGAAAAAATTAAAACACTTCCAAGCAACATTTTTATTTATTGGTAATACATTGGATTTTTTTAATGTTCATATGAACTCAAAAATCTATCCAGGCAAGCACTCATTAACATATTTGGCATAATAATAAATGAAAATACATCATCAAATATAACGTTAAGTGATGTAATAATTAAACAAAATATGATTAATGATATAGATGACTAACTTTTTTTGTCTTGCTAATTGTCTCAACTCGAAATTGTAATTGATGTGTTTATGAAATACAATGCCATTTTCTGTTTTCCCAGCTGGCCTTGACTTCGAAGCTTTACTAATTAAACCAAAGGAAAAGAAGGACGGTGCCAACCTGCCTCTTATTGTGTATCCTCACGGTTGGTGCTTATGCTGACTTAAGTTTACATTGCATTATTCCTGGCGTATTGTCTTAAGAAACAGAGGATTGACTTGACTTATTCTTAAATTGTTTGCCTTGTTTCACATGATTTTTGTTGCAATGAGTGTAATTATAATCAATTACTACTGAATTATTAATGAATGAATTACTGCTAGTGGGATTGTTCTACTGAACGGTGAACAATAAAATATTTATGTCTACAGGGGGTCCACACTCTGTGACTGTTGCAGACTGGCTTCTGTCCCCCGCGGTGTATTGCAAGTTGGGCTTTGCTGTGTTGTTAGGTGTGTTCAAATCCCAAAGTGAAACTTTGAAATCTTAAACCTTATGTGTGCCAAGCTAGTGCCAAAAATGACCTTAATATGTTAAAACTGTGTCAAACTCTGCAAAGGTTGCTTAGTGATTTTAGATGTATGATTTGCATACCAATAACCATTTTTTGTTTCGTTTTATCTGTTTTCAGTGAACTATCGGGGATCGATTGGATTTGGCCAGGATAATATCCTCTCATTGCCCGGCAATGTTGGGACACAAGACGTCAAAGACGTTCAAGTAAAATGAGTAATTGTACATATTCAGCCGGCAATAGGTTCTTTTGTTTGACTTGTGTTCCAGATGATGTTACTGCATTGGTGTTTTATTTGTGGAGTTGCAATTGTGAAACTATCCCCACAATTAATTTTTTACCAACTCCTGCATGATGTTGTTTTCATGTTTTTCACCCTCAGTTTGCTGTTGAAAGTGTTCTGAAGGGTGACGAGTTCGACAGGCAGAAACTTGCAGTTGCCGGAGGTTCTCATGGAGGTTTCTTAGCCTGTCATCTCATTGGCCAATATCCCAGTTACTACAAGGCTTGTGTGGCTTTCAACCCCGTCGTCAATCTGGCCTCTATGGTTTGCACCACAGACATCCCGGACTGGTAGTATGACATGTTTTCTTTGTGCTACTTGATCGCTGTTTTGCAGTGCTACGAGAAAAGGAAGTACCAGATTTTACTTCAACTGCCGCTGTTTCTGATTTTCACATTTTACAGGTGCATGTTTGAGGCTGGCTCTGACTACACCGCTGATGGTCTATACGAGCCTGCTGTTTGGGAACAAATGTTGAGCAAGTCTCCAGTCAAACATGTGTCACAGGTAGATCTGTGAAGGATAAATGTGTGTTTAGTATGGATGTGTGCTTAATTGGTGCTAATCCGTTACATGGATGTAGGTGAAGACACCTGTCTTACTCGTACTCGGAGAAGATGACAAGCGCGTACCCCACAAACAAGGAATTGAATATTACAGAGCGCTAAAGGCAAAGCAAGTGCCTGTCCGGTAAGTTATTTTTTCTGACTTGTCTGTTTTCTACCATGAGTTGTTCCTTTTCTGATGCTCTGATATTTGGTGTGTAGTTTGCTGATGTACCCGGGGAACAACCACTCCCTGCCCAATGTGGATGCGGAGTCTGATAGCTTCATGAACAGTGCTCTGTGGTTTTTACAGCACCTGTTTGAGTGATGGGGCTTGAATGAAAAGAGTTGTGTGTGAACTCTTGCTAAATATTGAAATACTAACAGAGTTTCTTTCCTGTTTTGGGGGCTTTGTGAAGACCAAGGAAATAAGTGGTGTAAAACAACAACACACCCTACATTCATTTGATTCTGTCTGTGTCTGAGATGATTAGTGATAATAAAATATATATGATTACTTTTTAAATGTTTTAACTCTACTAAAACTTGAATAAAGGCTGTTTTAAATAGGCATCTGTGCTGTCTTTATTCCATAATAATGCATTCATAAAGTCCTTGTGTGTGTCCTTGAGCACAAGTCTCTCATATTTTGGGATGTCGAGTGAAAATGCAGTTTCATCCCTTATAAGTCTTGTTATAAGTGCCAAGCGGAAGAATAAATCGCTTAAAAACTGACGTAATATGATAGTGAAATCTGTAAGGATATTATTGCCACATTTCATTGTCATGAATTTCTTAGCTGTCTAAAACATTCAAACTAAAAATAATTTAAAAACTGGATATTCCTTGGTCAAAATTGACCTGGGACATTTTGCATGGAAAATGACGATTAAGTTTTATGGCCAGTTGACGTCCATGTACTATAGCGGCGACGATGATGATGATGATGATGATGATGATGAAACGGTCCAATCATAGTCCAAAGGACTGCTGGGCAGCAGTCCTGTCGCGCACGCGCCAACATTTGGCAGCTCGCACTACGCATGATGGCAGCAGAGGTCACGCACGAAAGCGGCACAGCTGACCGGATGACATCGTGATGGAGTAACCCACTCCGGGCAGGTGGAGGAGCCGGCTACCGGTTGATGGAAGAGAGGTGCGTACGTGCTTGGGTACCGTATTAGTCCCCGCTGCAAACATGACAAATGCATGCATGACAACTATGTGGACTGAGATTAATTATTATGTAAGGCATTGGACTCGTGTAGCATGTAGCCGTACACATATGAGCAGGAAACTAATCCTCCTCATGCAGTTGTAGTAGTAGAGTTACGCGGCGCGTCTGTATCGAGGAGGCGCCCTTTTACACTTGCATGCAATTAAAATAGTGGTTGGCGAGTGGAAATGTTTTCGGAAACTGTCTTTACGGATGGATGGCAATGACGTCACTCGGCAAAACTACGACTTGTTGCAGGCAACAGCTGGCTGTCACGACAATTTGGGAAATAAAAGCAAGTGAGTTACTTTTAGTTGCTACAGTTACAGTTGATTTCGTTTTATTTTGCTCTTGTAGTTGTCGCACTGAAATAACGTGATTGCATTGAGAACCAGTCACATGTTGACATAAATGCAACGTAACATATTTGATGATTCCCCACAAAGCGCCCAAAGGCTAAAATCATTGTTCGCACCACTGACGGATGAGAGATTGACAGCTGTGTTATGATTGACATTTAGATTTAACCAATCACTCAATTGGATATTGTGCAGTGACCACCACCGTCCAATCCTTTTGGATTAGAGGAGGGATTATGGTTTGGATTTGCTTATGATTTACAGGCCATTCCAATATCTGGCCCATCACATATAAATGTGTTTTTTGATTCTCCATGGGTGGAATGGTGGATAAGCAAATATGCGTCACAGGTCTGAAGTTGAGGGTGTGAATCTGCCCTCTCTCCGCGTGGGAATTGCTATTGCCGCCTACATTCTGAAAACATGTTGATTGAAGATTAACCTGTCCGTAGGTTTGAATATGAGTGTAAATTAAACATCAATTACAAGAGGCTAACCGTAGACAATTCTAAACTATAAATAAATCACAGTGGAAACAAACACTGTACGTATTTAAGATGTACAATGAATGACCAAACTTATCGATTTATTATGCTAAAATAATAGACTACCTGTGATATATGAGGTACAACAAGAATGTCTGAACTTGTCAGTTGTATTTGTAGATGGTATTGGTGTGTCCAGTGGATTGTTCCAAAATGTAATTGTCAGTATCCAAAAGTGTGAAAATGTGTTGCAGGTCTAAAACCACAATAACCTTCATTTGAAATCTATTGAACTCCATTGAACTGAAATTCTAAGTGAATGATAATTGAACAATTTTTCATCTTACCTACAATATAAAAACAAAACGCCATTTTCAATTTTATTAAGTTTCGGCGTTGATGTATTTTTTTTCTTTTGTCTAATTTTAATTTGATTCTTTCCTTCTTTTTTAATCAAGGATTCATGATGTCTAGTCCTGTTCCTGAAACCAAGTCATGTTCGGTTGGTGTATTTGGGAGCCCTGTTACCCATGGCAACCTCTTTCTGTTATTAGGACAAAACATTGCAAGTCTCATCCACAAGCCCCGTTGAATGCACGATGGGCAGGTGAGAATTGAAAGGCCAGGAGTTGGCCATTTCATCCACATTGAATCCACAAAGGGATACAAAACCACTCACCTTAAGTGTATTATCAAAATGCCAAATTTAGCCAAATAAAAATGCCTCTAAATATCCGAGCCAAGCCGGCCCAGAACAAGCTGTCTGCCGCCTCAAAGAGCAGCGGTCATGCAGATGGCGCTGCATCTCATTCACGATTTTCAAGGTCTGCCAAACAGACCAAAGGCAAACAGGCCAAGACCAGTTCAACACCAGGCTGCCGCTCCGGATTAGAACCTGGTTCGGTGTCCACCCCCGTTTCAAAAGTACCTGGAGGTCAAGGATCGATGTCAACACTCGGCCCAAAGAAACCTAGCATCGTAACCCATGCGAAGGTGACCTCTGGCTCAGCGACAGCCCCAGGGGGTAAAACTCTGTCAATGGAAAATATCCAGTCTTTAAATGCGGCTTATGGCACGTCAGGCATGTACCCCTGCGAGCGGGATGCTTTGGAACCTTCTGGAAGTTACCCCAAAGGCACCATGACACTCGGGAGGAACACCAGCCGCTTCTTGAACGGTAGCCATGGTGCGGGTGTGAGCAGCAATTCGACTATAAACTCCCCTGATCCGAATCACTTGTCCAACCACTACAAAGACCAAAACTTTGGCCCTACAGGGACTCCTGGTCTTCAACGGCAGTCTGGGAGACGTCCACATGTGTTGGATACGAGTGGTCATGAAGAACCTCCTGCATCTGATCTCCAGACTCAACTCAGGGAGCTTCAGAGGGAAAATGACAACCTAAAAAGAGAATTAGATGGAAGAACAGGCCACAGTTTTAACAATGTCAACTTTTGGAGTCCAGATGTCAAGAGAGACAAAAGCATCAGGCGGGAAGATGGACCGAGGACCTCAGCCCCTATGGACTATTCCCGGGCAGACCAAGATAATATTCAGGTGAGTCTTTGTTTTGATCTCAGAATTGACCTTTTAAATGCTGCCGAATGAACCACAAGTTTTCACATTGAAGGAAATGTTACTGCACTGCGCACCAAGTGAGTCAACGGTGACATCAACAGCGAGTCATTTTCACACAAGCGGGTTATTTTATATCCGTGTGTCTCATGTGGACATCTCACCTTTTCTCATACCATCTGTGGAGCCGTCTTTAAGGTTGCAAAGAAAATCCACTTTTCACTTCGCTTGTAAAGATAGTTTCAAGGCTGAGCTTGAGTTTCCATGGAAACTTCGTGTGCACCAGACTAACACTGCTTAACAGATACTCCTCAAGGCAATCTTGCAACAGAGTTAAAAAATTGTATACTGTACGCAGAGAGTTTTTTTTTTTTTTTTTTTTTACTTTTACTTTGGTATTTCTGAAATCATTCAATTTTTTTAATTTGGCTTCACCACTGGCGGAGCTAGGTTTATTTTAATGGGAGGGGGGCAATGGTGGGGCGCAAAGATATCTCAGTGGGTCCTAGCACATTTCTTGGGGGGGACCAATGACCCACGTCCCCCTCTCTAGCTTTGCCACTGGACTCCACTATATTTCCTAAATAATTTTTCAACTCTGATATATTTACCTTAACCATATTCATTACTCATTACAAGGGTCAGGCAGACGTTTTGGGGCTGATTTCAATATTTGAAAAAAAACAACAACCTGACAATCAATTAATTGGCCAATTAATTTAATTTATGAAAATAGTAGACGGCTGCTATAGGTTGGGGATAGTGACCGGGCTGGGCCGTGAATAGCGACAATCTCAGTGTGACACCCAGAAAACAAAAAAACTTTTGAAAAAAAAAAATCTGTCTCCAATATGTTTTCCATGAAGATTGGGAAATAGAAAATAATTAGCTATAACCCCAAAGTCGTTTTCTGAATGGGTTGCATTCAGTGTGGATAATTCATTTTGTGTATTTCATCCTTTGAGTTACCTTGCAAAGTTGTCAACATCGAAGCTGCATTTGCATTAGAAATGTCACTTTCATCCTCAGCTGTGCCAAACAAACTCCCACCTAACTATCTGCTTGAGTGCACATACCGAGAGAGAGTGTGTGTGAGTGTGTGTGCGTGTGTGCGTGTGTGTGTGTGTGTGTGTGTGTGTGTGTGTGTGTGTGTGTGTGTGTGTGTGTGTGGAGGTCGCCCACACAATTTGACTTGCTATTTAGTTCTGGCGTCTTGCAGTGTGCCAATGTCACCCTCGCCTGCCTTCATCACAACGGTGTCCTTGATGCCGCTGACCTTTCGGATACACCAGCAGAAGACTGTTTTTTTTTTTTTTTTTTTTTGACGGGCTCACAACCATCTCTGTAACCTGCCATTGTTTCTTTTACTCTGCACTGATGTTGATTCCTTTTGTTTACTCTTTATATTGTCAAAGCATTTATGGGCAGCTCCCTCTAAATTTTGGTTGGAGAAATTGCCTGGGTGGTCAGTTCAGAAGTATCCTAAATCAGTATGGACAGACTCCAGTAATAACTGGAATAATTGACAGACTAAAATTACTGGTTAGGCTCGACTTGTAATTTTTTAAGTTGTAAGCAAGTTTTGTTTCTCAATATTATATAGAAACTCTTCTAGTTTCATAAACACGAGTATCACTTTTTCGCCATCTCATGTTTACCTTCTTCTATAATTGGTAGTCACCTCCAACACTCACTCAGAATTTCCCAGTTTATAAGTGAAATGCCGCCACCATGAGGCCAAAGTAGTCAACAAGTGGCTTTTAATTTTGTCGTCTTTGAGCATGAGTCACTATACTCAGTCGAGCACTTGAGCATAAACAGAATTCCAATCTGCTTTGTTTTCCTTCTCCATTTTCTTCCAGCATCCATTGACAGTTCAGGAGCTCCAGGAGGAGCTGAGGGCCCACAGGGAGATCAACAGTCGCCTCCAGCAACGACATCAGCAAGGGACCTCCACTTCCTGTCGTGACATCCGCATGGAGCAGGACCACAGAGGTGGGCTCAGCCCTGGTCACACTCCGCGAGAAAGTCCCAGCCACCTCCACAGTCCCGGACCAAAGAATAGTCCGAGAGCCAGTCCATCCAACACATACAATCCAAGGCAGCAGGAAGTTGACATCATCATTCACAG
>NC_090848.1:22617500-22792500 GCF_024217435.2 Syngnathus scovelli
CACAGAGTTGTACTCTTCTGGGATCACAAATGTCAGGTCTAAATACGATCAGACATTAAATCACACGCTGGAAGGAAGCAGAGAAGACAACCAGAACAGGTTTAGTCGCAAGGAGAACGATAGAAAAAAGAACCTCAGTTACCATCTCCATCAATTCTGAGTCCTTACTTCACGTGCCCCTCTTTTTAATGTTTTGGTTGCCCTGGTTACAGATGCGTTGCTACACTAAAGGGAGGGGAGATTGTGTCTGTAGCAACGCTGATTAACTAAAGAATGTAGTGTGGTGTGAATTAGCACTTCATTGTCGGACCGTGACCCCCGCAGAGTCTGTCCTCTTTCCTCAACCAGCCGTCTTCCCTCACAGTTGGCTGACTCGTCTTCGACTGTGATCAGAGACCTTGAAGCATGTTGATTGCCACTCTGCTGTGGAACAAATGCAACTAGACCTTTGCTAACTTTATCTATGTTGGGTCTAAATACGATTAGACATTAAATCACTCGCTGGAATGAAGAGGAGAAGACAACCAGAACAGGGTTACTCGCGAGGAGAACGATAGAGAAAGCAATCCCAGTTACAACTTCCATCAGTTCTGAGTCCTTACTCCACGTGCCCCTCTTTTTAATGTTATGGTTGCCCTGGTTACAGAGGCGTTGCTACACTAAGGGAGGGGGGATTGTGTCTGTAGCAACGCTGATTAGCAAAAGAATGTAGTGTGGTGTGAATTAGCACTTCGTTGTTGGCTCGTGACCCCCCGCAGAGGCCGTCCCCAGCCGTCTTCCCTCACAGTTGGCTGACTCGTCCTCGACTGTGGTCAAATACCTTGAAGCACGTTGATTGCCGCTTTGCTGTGGAACAAATGCAACTAGACCTTTGCTAACTTTATCTACTTGGTAAATTAACACATAATAATAATAAGTAACTTGTCCTAAAAACTTCAACACACATTAAGCAAACGTGAGGTAACTGGTATGCAGTTCCTTAAACAAACATTGAGTAAATATGGGATAACTTTTATGCAACTACTTCTAACTGTATGTAACCCTTAACAAAGAAAAACAGGTCTGATAAACTACAATCTATGAACCAAACCTATATCTAAATGAAAAGGAATGAAGTTCCTGTGAATCAAACAAAAAACATGTCACCTATGCAAATAAGCCCTGCTCATTGTTAGTGAAGGCCTCTTACGGGAACGAAAACACACAGACAACATAAGGACAGGAATGATACAAATGGCTGACAGGGATCAAAAGACATCCCTATCACTAAAAAGGAAGAACCTAGATAAAAGGAAAGATAAATTCGTAAAGGCGAGGCCTCCAGGTCTGGCAGGCCAAAGCTTCACTTAAAATTATTCCAACAATCTACTTGGTAAATTAACACACAACATTAACACGAGTTTTTTACAAAGAAAGACAGTACATAGAAAGCCTTTTTAACGTTTTAATAACATACTTGAACATGTCTTTCTAAACATTGCCTGTGACGCAGCAGTAGGACCGCAGCAACGCGGAAGTGTGCACACGAGTTATTAGCAAAGAAAGACTGGACACAGAAAGTTTTTTTTAAAGCTTTAATAACATACCTTAACATTTCTTTCCAAACACTGCCTGTGACGCGGCAGTAATACCACAACAACACGGAATTAACACAGCAAAGTCACTGAGACGCGGCGGTAATGGCGGCGGCTACACAGCAGCAACACGGTAGCACAGCACGAATAGGGCTGGTTAAAAAAAACATACCAGTAAAAGTACAAAAAGAGCCGTCTTCATCTTCCTCCTGTGCACTGAAACCAAGTCTTCCTCCTTAGTGTCCGATTGGAATAGCGTTAGATATCCTTCGCCTCACACTTTCTCAGTCTCTCTTTTGTCGTCGGTTTTATGCATTTCTTCGAGTGTGAAGAGGTTCTGTTCATGCTAATCTTATTCATGCACGAAGCGCTACATTATATTAAACTAGCGAGCGACACGTATAGCTTAAAAGCGGCATCATATTCATTTATTTTATCCCCCATAATGACGGTTTGTGTATAAAAGCTTCCTGTCTTTGTGTAAATGTGGGTGTGTGCGTGATGCGCGAGACGATCACGTCTTCTTCGGCGCATTATCTCTTCTTCGTCTGTCTCGCTCTTGCTTCCTGCTAGAGCGCCCCCTGGAGAGCGGAGGCCGTAAAAATCCATAAGTACGCTCCAGAGTAGACACAAGATAATGTCATCAACATCGACTGCCTTTGGCTTAAAAGCTGCA
This sequence comes from Syngnathus scovelli, assembly GCF_024217435.2. Taxonomy (NCBI): domain Eukaryota; kingdom Metazoa; phylum Chordata; class Actinopteri; order Syngnathiformes; family Syngnathidae; genus Syngnathus; species Syngnathus scovelli. The sequence continues at coordinate 22,619,751 of NC_090848.1, forward strand.
TCATATGCATTTATTTTGTCCCCCATGATGACGGTTTGTGTATAAAGGCTTCCTTTCAGTAATGTCCGTCTTGATCGCGTGATGCGCGAAATGTAAACAAAAACTAGCACGTCTTCTTCGGCGCATTATCTCTTCTTCGCCTGTCTCGCTCTTGCTTCCGGCTAGAGCGCCCCCTGGAGACCGGAGGCCGTAAAAATCCATAAGTACGCTCCAGAGTAGACACAAGATAATGTCATCAACATCGACTGCCTTTGGCTTAAAAGCTGCATCATATGCATTTATTTTGTCCCCCATGATGACGGTTTGTGTATAAAGGCTTCCTTTCAGTAATGTCCGTCTTGATCGCGTGATGCGCGAAATGTAAACAAAAACTAGCACGTCTTCTTCGGCGCATTGTCTCTTCTTCGCCTGTCTCGCTCTTGCTTCTTGCTTGAGCGCCTCCTGGAGGCCGGAGGCCGTAAAAATCCATAAGTACGCCGCGCCGCCGTTTAAGGTTCAAAGTAACCTTCTGAATAAAATGCATTAAAAGTTCACATTCATTACAACCTGTTTTTGGTGAGCAAAATGTCAGAAGAATTGAATTTAAATGCTGATTGATTGGGTTTTAATACAATGCAGATTACTTCACTGGTTTCTTTTAAATCAAACAAGTTGTTATCAAACAACTTGTTTGATTTAAAAGAAACCAGTGAAGTGATTAAAAAAAGGAAAAACAAGATGAACTTAGTACAATTACAATGCAGATTGTCCAAACAGCGCCACTGCTTTGTGTAATCTCTGAGTGATATGGCAGAGTAAGAGAAAGGGTTTAGAGCACAGGTGTCAAACTCAAGGCCCGGGGGCCAGATACGGCCCACCACATCATTCTATGTGGCCCGCGAAGACAAATTGTGCATCAAATTCGTGTCATTACTAGAATTGCAAATTGTCTTCACTTTTAATAATAGCTTTTTTTAAAAATATTTGACCAGTTTTTACTCGTCTGATTTGAAAACGAGTTATTTGTCAGTTTGTTTTGTAGCTTTTACTGTATATAATAGTGTTAAGAGTAAAAGTGATCAAGTCATCACAAAAATCACGAAAAAAATCTTATATAAGCCGCACCTGACTATAAGCCGCAGGGTCCAAAATTTTGGAAAAAAGTCGCGGCTTATAGTCCGGCAATTACGGTACTTCTAACTGTATATAACACTTTTCAAAGAAAAACAGTTCTGATCAACAACAATCTATGAACCAAACCTACAGCTAACTAAAAGGAATGAAGTTCCTTTGAATCAAACAAAGAACATTTCACCTATGCAATTAAGCCCTGATCATTGTTAGTGAAGGCCTCTTACGGGAACAAAAACACACAGACAACATAAGGACAGGAAGGATACAAATGGCTGGCAGGGATCAAAAGACATCCCTGTCACTAAAGAGGAAGAACCTAGATCAAAGGAAAGTCATAAACTCATAAAGACGAGGCCTCCAAGTCTGGCAGGCCAAGGCTTCACTTAAATTATTCCAACACCTGCAGGCAGTTCTCTCTGAATTAATCAAGCCAAGGTCTGATCTTCCACAGTTTGTCCTTCTTTTCAGTCGCTGGTGCTGTCAAGTTGTTGACGAAATGTAAGGCTGTCAACAAAGACTGGAATCTGTTCCGTGGCATCACGTCAGCAACAGGAGGGTGTCATGTGTCTTTCTCCCAGTACATACGGGTACCAGCCATTTGTACTAGGCCAGGTATGGGCAAACTACGGCCCGCGGGCCACATCCGGCCCATGGGACCGTTTAATCCGGCCCGCCAACCCTAAATAAATTGTATTATTAAACTTTTTTTTTCGGTCATTTTGCCTACAATGACTGCGTTTCCCCAGTAGATGGGGAACCACTCGCCTGCGCATTTACTACCGGAAGCCGTGTCAGAAAGCTCGGTGCACACTCACAAGTGCGTGTACGTAAAAAGTTAAAGTCCCAATGATTGTCACACACACAACTGGGTGCGGTGAAATTTGTCTCTGCATTTAACCCATCCCCGAAGGGAGCAGTGAGCAGCAGCGGTGCCGCGCCCGGGAATCATTTGGTGATCTAACCCCCCAATTCCAACCCTTAATGCTGAGTGCCAAGCAGGGAGGCAATGGGTCCCATTTTTATAGTCTTTGGTATGACCCGGCCAGGGTTTGAACCCACAACCTTCCAGTCTCAGGGCAGACACTCTACCACTAGGCCACTGAGCTGATATATACTCAGTAGTACGGAAATGGCGCACTCGCGCTCTATTTGTATCAGTGCCGAATTTAGAGGCTGTGATGACAGCATTCTTGTAATTTGCGCGCCGAGCTTTCGGATACAGTTTTACGCTAAAGCCACCCACAAACCTTCCCCTGGAATCCTTCCATTAAAATGAGTCGCCCAAGGAAAAGCAAGGTGGACACTGAGTGCCGAGTGTTTAAAAAGAGTGGCCAATTTGGCTCGACGTACGCGACGTGACGTTCAGCCACATGAACGTGAACATCAACCCGTCACAGATCTAGGTAAACGGACCAACACCTCGGATCTCTCCTAAGAATTGCCACAACAAATTTTACTCCAGACTATGACACACTAGCAAAAAAAAGGGAGACCAACAACACTGTTCCCACTGAAAATGAAGGGGAGGCTTTCAAGTTTGTTGTAAAAAAATGCATTTTGAATATGATCTGTACAAATAGCAGGGATTGAAACTAGTGACCATTCTCATTTTCAAACAATGCAGGATGCTCAAGGACATTGATGCACCACCAGTTTGTGACTAATCTTAACCTGTAAAGTTCTTAAGGCTTACTTTAAGGAAGTGTTTCCCGTTTCCTCACCTCTGTTACCAGGTGTTTGTGAGTTAAAACTCTGCTCTGATTTTCAGATACCCCTCACCGTGTTGCCGTTTTGATTACTTTATTTGGATGTATGCTTTCACCGATTCTTCAAGATGATATATTTGGTCAGAATGTTTGCCGTTTGATGTGATCTCATAAAATAAACATCTTTCATTAATCTGACCTGCAGGCACTGAAGTGATGGAGACTGTTATTCATAATAACAGTGTCGTATTTTATGAGAATCACTGATAGCAGTTTTTTAGGGATTTTTTTTTTTTTAATGCTGTTAATAAATGCATTTGTTTTCAAAAAACTTTTTTTGAATATCCATGCTTTACTACCTACTAAAGGCCAAAACGTTTTATGCAATGACCTTTACAGGTCGTTTATATTACTTCACACAAACACTACATCCATCTGCTCCTGGTTCGGCCCCCCGGTCAAAATTTAGAACCCAATTCGGCCCGCAAGTCAAAAGGTTTGCCCACCCCTGTACTAGGCCCATCTTCAGGTACATGCCCAACATTTTCTCAATTTCCTTGGAATTGGTGTTCACACATGTTCCCTTTGTTTGAAAGCTGTAGTCATTTGTGTTTGTCATCAGAGACTGAATCATTTCTTTAGAAACATACTGGTTGAAGTACTCCAGTGGTGTGTGGAGAGAAATCACATCTTTGGTGAGAGGTGGACCAGAAAATTCCTTATTGGGGCTAGTGAAATCCTTTTTCTCCCACCGATATCTGTCACAGGGCTTGGCCTGTTTGGATGGTTGTGGCTCAATGTCCGTGTCTACTCGGCAGTCAGTGGGTGGTTGGTTCTCTTTCACATCACCACAATCTTCTTCATCTAACTGTTAGGCTACGGATTTTAGTTATTGATCTGACTCCAAATTGCGATCAACACTTAACACATGAGTTGCTATGTCCCAATCCACACACTGGCGCACCTAACAATTTTACAAGTTTGTTCTGTCAAAGAGAAGATCAATCAGACCAAATTTACCAATTGTTTATTACTGACAAAGCGAACTAATACAGGCCTGGGTCTCGGGTCCCTCACACTAAAACTCGTGCGTTTTTGTGACCACCAAAAGACGACACATTCTTCCGGGTTGCCCAGTTTTGAAGAAACACAATATGAATATTAAAGCATGCAAAACATTGTGTGATGATTGGTCGATGACCATCTCCTCCCCGTCTAGGTGTTATTGCTGAGGTCAGGTGGTTGGGTTTTCCCCACGAAGCCCGACCACCTGGACGTGATGTTGTTCTCGTTTCTCACCGACCTTGAGGTGTTCTCGTCCGGTACTCCCTGTCTGGGCCTGTTCCACAACACTTCGAAGAAAACAAGTTCATGCAGTTTGCCTGCACATTCTTCGCCACCCACCAATCCACACGAGCACTCCAATACTAGATATTATATTAATATGATAAGTTTAACACAACCTTAAAAATATGTTTGCAAACTACCAAAAGCACATTTCCCTTTATAACTCCTCGTCAGTTTCATTGAAGTCAATGTCCACATTGAAGGGATAGGGTCGAAAGACACGATAACAGATAGGCTCACATCTCTTTGGATAAAGTATATAAGCAGACAAGTATATTCACGTAATCAACCAATAAAGACGACATAACTAGACATTCTTTGATAATACGATAATAACAGAAGTTGCTACAACTTCACGATTCAATATGTATTTCTAAATCTTAATTTGTGTGTGTAAGTATGTGTCGGACCTACAGCTGTAGGTATACGTATATGTATACATTTAAATATATTAACTACCTGTACGTACGTAAGCTTATAAAAAATTAAACGTATGCCTTCGGGAAACTGATTTACTAAAACCTAGCCCTAACTATTATCTTAGTGTATCAGGTCCACTTTCACGTTACCTCATATTAAAGTCTCATTGTTGGATCCCCAATTCTGTCATCTAGTGGTGAAAGGTTTATACTGCACCCGAATACACAAACCACAAGTCCACACGGGGTGTTGAGTTATTTGTGCTCTCATAGTACTATTATTTATGTCAGTGTGTTATTTGTTAGGTGTCTTATGCCGTATTATGTGTGGACTGCAGTGACGTTTTTCTCTTTTATGTACTGTGGACACTTTACGTTGGCTTTTACCTTGTTTGCGGCAACGGGAAGTAGGAAGTGAATATAAGGAAGCGCGCCAAGAAACACAAGTGTTGAGATGAGAGTGAGCGAGGGACAATAAAGAAGTGAATACCAAACGCCACCATTGTGTCGTGTCGTGTCGGAGAGAAAATGGACTACGAAGCTGCAAACCCAACATGTTGGACCACTCAGAACAGCAATTTAAAGGACACGACACTTGTCATTGTCCAGGAAAACCGAATTAGTTTGATGAAAATTTGGTACCACACTGGTACAACCGGATTTGTGGGTTTGCTATAGCAGCAGATTCTATTAACAATGAGACATTCATTCCGTTCACATCAAAGTATGCTTTTGCTATAAAAAAAAAAAAAAAAAAAAAAAAGGTAAAGACCCAATGATTGTCACACACCAAGTGGGTGTGGTGAAATTTGTCTCTGCATTTAACCCATCCCCGAGGGCAGCAGTGAGCAGCAGCGGTGCCGCGCCCGGGAATCATTTGGTGATCCAACCCCCAATTCCAACCCTTAATGCTGAGTGCCAAGCAATGGGTCCCATTTTTATAGTCTTTGGTATGACCCGACCGGGGTTTGTAGTCTCAGAGCGGACACTCTACCACTAGGCCACTGAGCGTTGTTGATCTGTAACCTCAGGGGATGTTGAATATATGACTACTTTCCACGTGTTTTATTGTTTATGGGTTATTATTCGTAAGTCTGTTACGTAATGGCACACCGGGCCCTTTAAGTGAACCTTGGACACATGAACAGCGGCTCGGCGGCGCACTGGGTAGCACGTCCGCCTCACAGTTAGGAGGGTGCGGGTTCGATTCCACCTCCGGCCCTCCCTGTGCGGAGTTTGCATGTTCTCCCCGAGCCCGCGTGGGTTTTCTCCGGGCACTCCGGTTTCCTCCCACATCCCAAAAACATGCTTGGTAGGCCGATTGATCACTCCAAATTGTCCCTAGGTGTGAGCGCGCGTGCGAATGGTTGTTTGTCTCTGTGTGCCCTGCGATTGGCTGGCAACCGGTTCAGGGTGTCCCCCGCCCACTGCCCGATGACGGCTGGGATAGGCTCCAGCACGCCCGCGACCCCCGTGGGGACTAAGCGGTACAGATGGATGGATGGACACATGAATGAAGTGCGGCCATTCATAAAAACAGTGAAGGAGGGACCCATGAATGCTCGCATATGTGATTGGTTGGATTTGATTGACACATTTGGTTGCCAATGGGAAGGGAGTACTGGAATCTGCTCTCACTGAGCGCCAAGGCGTCTCCATTGAAGAAAATCTGCGGTCGCGTTTTGATTCGAAGATCTGCGGGGAATGTAGGTGTGGAAAACAGGTCGAGTTCAACTTTGACACAATTTAAAACTTCTTATCAGGGTGAGACGTGCGGTATTCATATTGTTTTTTTGTTTTCTTATTGTCTGCTTCGTTGAGGCAGACGCTTGCAACGTCATTCGCCATTTTCTGACGAAGGGGCACAGCTGCGTCCCTTTTTTTAAACTCTCCACAGCACGACTGCGGTTGAGACTGTGTGTAATTCGGAATGTTTTGCGCGTACCCCCGCTTTATACGTTTGTGTTAAATTACTAAAATGGAGATCGGCACCAGCCTCATCCTTTACGCTTACCAGGATCAAGTTTCACTTCATTTCACTTCATGTATATATATATATATATATATATATATATATATATATATATATATATATATATATATATATATATATATATATATATATATATATATATATATATATGGGGCTCGGTGGCGCACTAGGTAGCACGTCCGCCTCACAGTTAGGAGGGTGCGGGTTAGATTCCACCTCCGGCCCTCCCTGTGTGGAGTTTGCATGTTCTTCCCGGGCCCGCGTGGGTTTTCTCCGGGCACTCCGGTTTCCTCCCACATTCCAAAAACATGCTTGGTAGGCCGATTGAAGACTCCAAATTGTCCCTAGGTGTGAGTGCGATTGGTTGTCTGTCTCTGTGTGCCCTGCGATTGGCTGGCAACCAATTCAGGGTGTCCCCCGCCTACTGCCCGATGACGGCTGGGATAGGCTCCAGCACGCCCGCGACCCCCGTGGGGACTAAGCGGTTCAGAAAATGGATGGATGGATGGATATATGTGTGTGTGTGTGTGTGTGTGTGTGTGTGTGTGTGTGTGTGTGTGTGTGTGTGTGTATATATATATATATATATATATATGTATATATAATGTGTGTGTATATATATATATATGTGTGTATATATATATATGTGTGTGTGTGTGTGTGTGTGTATATATATATATATATATATATATATATATATATATATATATATATATATATATATATATATATATATATATATAGTGTGTGTGTGTGTGTGTGTGCGTGCGTGTTTGTGTAATGTTCACTTTCTTTTAATTCATTATTATTATAATTAAATTATAATTAATTGTGATTAAATTATTGCATACATAGTCTGGAAGCTGTGTCAACCACTCACTGTCCCATCTTTATTTATTTCAGGGTGAAGACGTTTGCAACATGGACTGCTTTTATGACCAGCAGGTCCCTTTTGTGGTACCAGAGAATGTGAGTTTGGACCAGAATTTGATGTTTTGTTGTTGAGAATGAATAAAAGATGACCCTTTGATGCCTAATCTTTGCCGTTTGTGATTGAACATGTCACTCACAGGGAAACAAGCGATGCCTTGGTGATAGGAAAAGAAAGTTCATGGATGCTGGTTTGGATCAAGACACAGAAGGTACTATGGCCACAATGTTTACTTCCCAAAAATCTGAAGGTGTGAGCATTTTTTGGGAGAAAATTCTTTGTTAGGATGATGCCTGTCTACAGATACAATTGAATGTCTGGTTTGCAGAACTTTTCCAAGATCTCAGCCAGCTTCAGGAAATCTGGATAGTGGAAGGTTTAGGGACATGTAAGCATTGACCTCATGATCTCCATTTAAGGACATGTAAGCATTGACCTCCTGGGGCATCAATATCTAGTATCTGACCTTTTCTCCCTTTTCTGCTACCTGCCTCTACAGCTCAGAATCCTGATGATGAACAGTTTGTTCCAGATTTCCAGTCCAGTAACTGTGAGTAGACCACTGGGGCTGGAGCAAGCTTTGCGTAGAGCAGTACTATACATTGAAACTGCACAAATTATTAAAAGAGCATATGTTATTTATTTACTTTGCAATTTAAAGCATTTCCTAGGTGTCTAAACATGTCAGTGTGATGCTCTTGTAAAAATACCATGGATAAAGAAAAATTGCTCACTTTAGACACTTCTTGTTGAAATGGCCCCATTTTGATGGGTGAGAGGGATAGAAAGACTTCTAGTACTTCTTCAACACCTACTGATTGATAGTGGTTATGTGACATTGTCTTTTGTGATTGCAGCGATGTTTCAAGCTCCACCGGCTGGCAAAGTGAAACGAGAGTCCAGTCCAACCAAAGATCTGTGCTCCATCAGTATGCGTCACATAGACATGCGCCTTTATAACAACAGGTAGGACGACTACCAAGAAGAGGCCTTCCGTTATGAGAGGGAGAGTGTCTTTCTCTCCATCATCACCATCTCTCCATCTACATCTTTCTCTCTACAGTGCCTGGGACAGGAAAGCATCGGAGTTGACATGTACCTCTGCGCTTGGCACCGACCACCTGACTGGACCCGTGCCCCAGGAGCAGCAGCGTGCAAGGCAGGTGTCCAGCTGCCTCACCCACCACCACCACCACCACCACCACATATCACAGGGCAATCAAAGTCATCAGTTTGCATTGCCACACCCTCCCATCAGCTGCGCCACTGCAGCTTTCAGTTCAGAGCAGAGGTCAGTGCAAAAATACTGTCATTTTTTGGGTCAATTTTACATTTGCTGAGACTATGACTTTCATTACCAACTGTGAGGCTGAAGGAAGCAAGTCTTCTCTTTCCCCAGAGTCGGAAAATAAAACATTTTGGTTTAAAGGAACAGTCATCCGAAATGGCAGAGTTGACAGCAATTTCTCACATGAAAAATGTTCAACATGAGTATGAGAATATACGTAGAAGACCAAATGACTTGTAGGCACGAAAACCATCTGCAGGACATGGCCAAATCGCATACATTCAGTGAAATAAAAAAAGATTAATATTCCATTTTTTTAAAAGTTACCTGATTGTTTGAGTTCATATTTGATAGATAGACAGGCACTCCACAGACCCACTTTTTGTATGCAGGCAATTATGTACTACAGTAAAAAAAAAAAAAAAGATAATAATAAGAAAACTTACAAAAAATACATAGGTTGTAATAAACACTTTTGCAAAAAGGCAAGGTCAAACTACTTTTTCTAAATTATTTTATTCCTGACTCTATTATATACATATATAGAGAAGAGGAAATTGCAAATGAATTCCGTCATTAATTTGTGAACATTGGCCATAGTTTATCACAGACTAACCCAGATGAAAATATTGACGATGTAACTATACCAAATAATGTTAAATTTTTTTTGAGAAGGTACAAGCAAGTGAAATTCTGAACACTGTTCAAAAATGTTCAAAAAAAAATCTAACAATTATTCTATGAGCATGTCACTGATCAAACAAATCATTGACATGATTATTGAGCCTTTCACATACATTTGTAATTAATAATGTATCACAGTCATTTTTTCAGAAAGTATAAAATAGCCAAAATAATTCCAATCTTTAAAAAAGGTATAATTAGAATGATTTTTTTTAATTACCAGTAATATCTTTATCATTTTAAGCAACAGCCAATTTGGATTTTGCTTAAATCACTCTACTGCTACAGCATTTATGGACTTAACTGAAGAAATTTGTACGGCCATGGATGTTTTAGTCAGTGTTTTTGTTGATCTTGAAAAAGCAATTGATACACTCACCTATTGGATAAATTGTATAAATACGGCGTAAGAGGTGTTGCTCAATAATGGGTTAAGAGTTATTTAAAAGACAGAAGACAGTTTGTTGAAATTAACAACAAGCAATACCGTAGAATAACTTGTGGGGTACCTCAAGGACCCGTCCTGTAATCAGAACTTTTCCTTCTTTCTGTCAATGATATTGTAACAGTCCAAATGATTTATTTGCGGACAATAGCACTTTATTTTACACTGGCAAATATTTAACTGAATTAGTTTAAGAAAATTATGAAGTACTGTATTTGTGGACCACTGTATTTTACACTTGCAAATATTTAACCGCATGAGTTTAATTAGTTCAATGTTAACAGATTATCTTTATCCTTTGTTATTAGCAAAACCAAATGTATGGGTTTGAGATCTAGGTTTATAGACATGAAGGCAACATTGAGTCTGCATGAATTTAACGGACAAATGAAATCAAATTGCAATTTATGACCTGTAATAATCAGTATATAAATGTGCAAATTCCCTCTCAGGTCCTTTCTACTGAGCACAGCAAACATGCCCTACCCTTCCAACTCAAGCACCGCGGGCCACCCGTTGTATCAGCGGCACCTGTCAGAGCCTCTGGTTCCGGTCGGTGGTGAAGGTGTTTACAAACAGGAGATGGTGAAGCCCCACTACTCTGAGGCAGGGTCCTGTGGTTCTAACGGGATGGCCTTCAAACACATCACCATCAAACAAGAGCCAAGGGACTTTGGCTTTGACGCAGGTGTGTTTTGAACTGGAGAGCTACATTTTCACCTTGCTGTTTGTTGCAGTCAAGGATAGAACCTGGAGCAGCCGACTCAAGATATTGATAAGTTACTGTTGGATTTTGTCCACAATTTAGGGAGCGCGTTATCTGCGCCTCACGGCAAAAGCCTTTGCCAATCACCTGTTATCCAATTTACTCGCTGCGTGCTCGTTTGATTTCTTCAGATTTAGGAAAATGCAAAGACACTGAAGCAGAAATTAGACTTAGACAGATTGGTTGAGTTCAATCACAATTCTTGTTCAAAAAGCTCTGTTTTCAGGAAAGTACAATACAGCGCTGGGCCCTTCAAGAGCGGAAAGTCTCCATTCAGAAAAGGCAAAGTCCAAGGTTGTTAGATCAGTTTTATATTCAGTAGCACATTGTGGGCCGGGATTGATGGGCGATGAGTCTTCGGGGTGGGGCAAGTTCGAAGGAGAGTCTGCTTCCATGGGAGTGGTGCTGGTTATGGGCGATTCGGTGTGTAGGTGGGGGGCTGTTGGTGTGTGTGTGTGGAGGGGGCTGTTGTCTTCCATCCCGTCTCTCGGCCTTGGCGATCATCTTTGGCCGAGTTCTCGGCTGGGGGCTGTTGTCTTCCCTCCCGTCTTTCGGCCTTGGCGATCATCTTTGGCCGAGTTCTCGGGTGGCTCCTTCTGGCACCTGCTGGTTTTATCTCCACGTGACCTTCCTGTGAACATTCTCCTCCAATCTTGGACATAGACTATCGTACCTCATTCTTCCAATTGTGTCATCTTGTGCGAATTTATGTTAGCTTTTGGCTGTGACATCATTAATCTATTGCTCTTACCTGACTATGTAAAGTTTGTGCTTTTGATACTTCATGTCTTTGCTTACGTCATTATATTCTTAGTTTAATCATGTTTCCAACCGTATCTTTTCTTTGTTAGGCCAAAATATTTTCCTCTGTGCAGAACGTTCAGTAGTAATCAAAAACTGGCGTCTAGCATTCGTCAAAACACAAGATACAATCAAGTACTGAACGGTCAAGACGACTCTGGCTGTGTCCATGATTCAGAGAAAAAACATCAGGCATGCATTCCACAGTTCCTTAAGGGTCATTAAGCTATTTAGGTAATATATCAAAAGTCATTTGTTATTTCAAAGTCCTCAGAAATATATCAGATCATAAAGTTATAAAAACCTTTCTCATCACCACTTATCAAAAATGTCTAGTTATGTCTTCTTTATTGATTTGGTGTGTAGCTATAATTATATGCTTAAAATGTTTCTTTTATTTATTTATTTAATATGTGAATATACTTGTCTGCTTATGTACTTTATTCAATGAGGTTTGAGCATATCTGTTTTTGTAGCGAGGCAGGACATTTTGTATTTCGACCTCATTCCTTCATTACCTTTCACTTTTGTGTCCTGAAGATGTTCAAACCTGCCAGTCCTTCAGTAAAACACCAGTCTTGTTCCCGCATGGTGGTGCAGGTGAGAGCCCATCTGTTATGCTCCACAGTCTTGCTTCAGTGCAGCCTCGTTCATCTCATATTCTTTACTGGCAGGTTTTGGTCATGATTCAGAAGCACGCTTCTACCATGATGATGCTTGTGTTGTGCCAGACAGACTGCAGGGTAAGAGAGTAAGACTTGACACCTGACCAATGACTGTGACTCCAGTCTCTTTTTTACTTATGTGCAGATAAAGTAAAGCATGATGGTTTGCCTTACCAGCGCCGTGGTTCTCTACAGCTGTGGCAGTTTCTCCTCACGCTTCTGGACAACCCGGCCAATGCACATCTAATTGTGTGGACAGGGCATAATATGGAGTTCAAACTTATTGACTGTGAAGAGGTTATTGTTATGCACATGGCACTGAATCTCAACTTTCCTAATTTTACATCAAGTTTTCTTCTCGCTATCCAGGTGGCCCGGCTCTGGGGCATCCAGAAGAACCGACCTGCCATGAACTACGACAAGCTGAGCCGCTCGCTGAGGTACTACTATGAGAAGGGCCTCATGCAGAAGGTAAAGGTCAAATGGATTTGCACTCTGACCCAGACGTGTACGCTGAGTGCTCAGCTCGTCTCCTCTGATTGACTCCACTCACTGGCAGGTTGCTGGGGAGAGATACGTCTATAAGTTTGTGTGCAACCCCAAGGCCCTCTTCTCCTTGGTTTTCCCAGACAAACAGAGGCCCAGTCTGAAGTCTGACCCTGACGCTCTTCCTGCCAGTGAGGAGGAGGTCTTAACTCTGCCGCCCCACGAGGAGGAGGGTCCTTACTTGACCGATGGAGGCGAGCAGTGCATTCAGGGACTGGTCTTCCCCGAAAGCTGCCTGTACTAGTCTACAAAATGGTGATGTGGGATTTGTAACATTTAAAATTGAAAAATGAACATCATTTGGTATATTCTAGCTCACAGAAATGCCAATGATGTTTCACTCATATTTTTCAGCCAGCAACCCAAGAAGACATACACTGTGCAGGGTAGAATCATGATTTTACCTCAGACCAGGACATTCCATCCATACATCCATCTTCTTCCGCTTATCCGGGGTCGGGTTGCGGGGGCAGCAGCTTTAGGAGGGACTCCCAGACTTCCCTCTCCCCAGCCACTTCATCCAGCTCATCCCGGGGGATCCCAAGGCGGTCCCAGGCCAGCTGAGAGACATAGTCTCTCCAGCGCATCCTGGGTCGTCCCCGGGGTCTCCTACCGGTGGGACATGCCCGGAACACCTCCCCAGGGAGGCGTCCAGGAGGCATCCTGATAAGATGCCCGAGCCACCTCATCTGGCTCCTCTCAACGTGGAGGAGTAGCGACTCTACTCCGAGTCTCTCCCGGATGACCGAGCTTCTCACCCTATCTCTAAGGGAGAGCCCGGACATCCTGCGGAGAAAACTAATTTCGGCCGCTTGTATCCGAGCCAGGACGTTATTAGGGAAAATGTAGTCCAACAGAACTGGTACGATTATACCAAAAACACATTTTTCCAAGCCTTGCAGCACCTTAACTTGCCTGAAAGGGACATGCTCGTATTTTTCAGTCCTCCTCATCCGCTTGTAAATTTCTGTATTGAAATGTTGTTTTTCTTTTTGAAAGCTAATACTTTTGTCATTATATGAACTTGTAAGTTTTTCGGTAGAACTGTTTTAATAAAAAGTGTAGCCCGTATTTTTGACTCCGACTTCAATGCTACTAAACGGGAATTTCTTACAATCGGCTTAATGTGTCTTTGTATGGTAGAGTAGCCTCAGTCTTCGAAACACGGTACAGTTGACCCCTATACACTTGTGGTTTGGCACTCGCGGCTTTGTAAGTTTGAAAAATTTTCCCCAATATGATTTGAAATATATATTTTTCTTTCCCCAGTGCATTTCCCTCGCAAGTAGTGAGGATTGATTGTATAATTCTGTATATGAATACGTATATTTTTGCAAAAGACTGATTTGCACAGTTTTACTTAATGTGTCACGGACCAATGTCTTTCTTTGCAGATTACTCATGTTTTTTGTGTGGGCTCACTGCAGGAGAGTAATGGCCTTCACATGCTGTACATGTGCCTTCTGTCAATCTTCAATGATACAATAAAACATTTTTACTCTTAAGTCTTTTCTATTTCAGACCAACTATTCTCATTGCATTCAACAAAAACTAATTTTAATTTGGGTCCAAATCTTATTTGTTCATGTTCTGGGGTGCTGTGGATCAGTGGTCATCTCCCAACCCAGAGGTTGTGGGTTCAATCCTATTGGTTTGAGATATTGTGACCATGTCAAAATATCCTTAAGCAAGACACTGAATCCTGAGTTGCTCCTGATGCTGCATGATCAGTAGGTGAATGATAAAGTCAGTGTGAATGCACTGTGAGGGCCTTAACAGCTAGGTGGAAAAGCGCAATACAAAAGACCATTTACCATGAATAAAACTACATCCATCCATTTTCTGAATGTATCTTCACAAGGGTCATGTATGTGCTGGGGTCTATCCCAACTGACTTTGGTCAGTAGGCTGGGGACACACTGAACTAGTAGCCAGCCAGTGGCAGGGCACATATAGACAACAACCTTTCACACTCACACCTATGGACAATTGAATCGGCCCACACTGGAAGGTCAGAGCCAGAATTGAACCCACAACCACTGCACTGTGAGGCGGAGGTTCTCACCAGTCAATTACCGTGCCGCCCATAAAACTACATTCATAATTACATGACAACATACAACAAGAGTGCTCCCCATCCACCGGGCTCCACTGGAGATATTTTGTCAAAGAGAATGAGAAAATACTTTCAACCAGAATCCAGACTCTCGTATAGAAAGTGTTTAGAGGGTGTTATTTCTGCAAAAGGAGGATCTACTAAATATTGATGTCATTTTTCTGTTGGGGTGCCCAAATCTATGCACCTGCCTACTTTTGTTTAGGTAATGATTGCACACTTTCTGTAAATCCTATAAACTACATTCCACTTCTCAAATATCACTGTTTTTGTCTGCTATATAATATATTTAACTGAAATTGTTGATCCGAACAACCAATTACCGTATTTGCCGGTGTATTGGTCGACCTTTTTCGATCCAAAATCGACCGAAAAAAATCGACCTCGACTTATACACCGAGTCATAAAATTTAACTTCGTACTCATCGCTTCAAATGTGATGGTAACCAAGGCCGTTTCTCATGCATCTCATTGTGCGTTGCACTTAGAAAATTTGAACCGGGCGGCGTGCGCGAGTGCGCGGCCCGCTGGAAGTCGAATGAGGCTCAGCGATCTCCTCCGCGGTGCTTATAAACAGCCGATCCGCTCGGCGGGGGCTATTTTCGGCCACTCGGCGCGTGCGCACGGCCTCCCGGATGTGCCGGGCGGCGTGCGCGAGTGCGCGGCCCGCTGGAAGTCGAATGAGGCTCAGCGACCTCCTCCGTGGTGCTTATAAACAGCCGATCCGCTCGGCGGGGGCTATTTTCGGCCACTCGGCCCGTTCGCACGGCCTCCCGGATGTGCCGGGCGGCGTGCGCGAGTGCGCGGCCCGCTGGAAGTCGAATGAGGCTCAGCGATCTCCTCTGCGGTGCTTATAAACAGCCGATCCGCTCGGCGGGGGCTATTTTCGGCCACTCGGCGCGTGCGCACGGCCTCCCGGATGTGCCGTGCGGCGTGCGTGAGTGCGCGGCCCGCTGGAAGTCGAATGAGGCTCAGCGATCTCCTCCGCGGTGCTTATAAACAGCCGATCCGCTCGGCGGGGGCTATTTTCGGCCACTTGGCGCGTGCGCACGGCCTCCCGGATGTGCCGGGCGGGTGCGCGAGCTCGCCGGCCGCTGGAAGTCGAATGAGGCTCCGCGATCTCCTCCGCGGTGCTTATAAAGTGCCGATCCGCTCGGCTTGGAGCTATTTCCGACCTCCCGTTGGTGCCGGGCGGCGTGCGCGAGCTCGCCGGCCGCTGGAAGTCGAATGAGGCTCCGCGATCTCCTCCGCGGTGCTTATAAACAGCCGCATGCGCACGGCCTCCCGGAATTTGAACACATTTCGTCAATAAATTTCGCATATTGAATTTTGAAGTTTAATATAATGCAACAATTGAGCTCGACTTATACAAAGGATATATCATAAAATCGTAAATTTCCGTCGAATTTTAGGGGGTTGACATACACCGAGTCGACCTGTACACCGGCAAATACGGTATTTTTTAAAAGAAAATCTTGAAAATGTTCAGGGGTGCCCAAACTTTTGACTGTATGTACGTAAATATGATATAAAAAGTCAAGTGTTCTTGTCCCTGAAGGAATTTTGAGTGCATTGGAGTGTTTATGTGTAAGATTATGTCCGCATTATCTATGTTTGTGGAATTGTCACACTCTTTCCCAATCCGGGAGGCACGGCTTCACCAACTTATGTGAGTATTGAGTTGCGAAAAAAACCTCAGGTTTTGTCATTTGTAGGCCTACAGTAAATGGACTTGCATGCGTAATGTATCCATATTCTTCTGTTTTGCATGCACCCCCCCCAGTGCAGCGCTGTCTATTTATGTAGTTTACCACTACCAGAGTGTGAATGTGTGAGTGCATGAATAGCGATGTATTCACGATGTATTCTCGAATGTTACTATATTCACTGTAAAGCGTTTTTGAGTGTCCCGAAAAGTGC
Organism: Syngnathus scovelli; assembly: GCF_024217435.2. Taxonomy (NCBI): domain Eukaryota; kingdom Metazoa; phylum Chordata; class Actinopteri; order Syngnathiformes; family Syngnathidae; genus Syngnathus; species Syngnathus scovelli. The sequence continues at coordinate 22,636,491 of NC_090848.1, forward strand.
TGTATAAATCTGCATTGTTATTATTAATCATCAGTCAATTCATCATTAGTTCTCATCAAGTGTAATTACAACCAATTGTAGTTCTGACTGTTAAAAAGTGACTGTTCAAAAAAAAATACAACAGGCGGTATTATAACGGCTCTTTTATTTAGCAAAAAAAAATTTCTTAGTCACTTGGAGCTCTGCTTTAAACACAGCTGCCTCCAAAGTCACATAGTTTTATTTAAGTCTTCCTTATAAATTGGAATGGTATATTATGCATGCAATACCGCATTAGCCGCTGAAGATTTTCACCTTCCACAGACAAATCCACAATAAACACAAGATTCCCTCAATGGTCCAGATGAAGCTATGCGGAAAAGGGGAGGTGCAAAGAGGCAACAGTATGAAGTTGGCGATTGCATAGTACATGAAGATCCTCATTTAATGCAGAGCATGCTGCTTTGAATTGCACATGACTGAAACCTTGCTTTTGTAATAGTATATCTTTGATTCTCCACATCTCTCAAAAGACTGTATGTATGTACATTTGTTAGAAAACAAACCCAAACGCAAGAATCACAAATGCCCATCTGTTGCATTTTGACTGGAATAAAGGTACGTTCCTAATAAATGTACTTTCTCCCCCTAAGCATTGTTGAATTTTTCAACTAATTGGCTCAAAGTAATTTATACTGCATATCTTAATAAAGACACAGAGACATGAATGGTTTAAAATATTTGTCCACTCAAGCAGCATAGTTGAACTTTTTTTTTTTTTTTTTTTAGTATAATTGCGAAGTCATTCCTCTTTATACTGTTCTATGTGGCAGAGGGCTAAAAAAAAAAGCACAATTTATGTTAATGTGCAATCACTATTTTAACCTATTGTATCACATTTTAAATGAAACAACCAGAAATTTTGGAGCTGGTTTTAAAGTCATCATTGTTAACTATGGCTCCAATTTAATCTCATTATTTCCCTCATGATATAGTAGATATCTGGCATTAAAATGCTGTCCATTTCAATATCTTGCAGAGCATTTCAATCCAGTCCTGATAGCAAGAGTAACGTTCCTACAAGCTGGCAGTTGCACTGGTGCACATTATTCGGCACACGTCAAGAGAAGCAAACTGTCTAACTTGATCAACAGGTGTGGTCATCCGTCCATACCGATTTTGAAAGGTCTGTTCGATATAAATGAGGAAATATGTTTGATTCATCATCTCCAATGAAAGGTCTCGCAACCTTAACTGCAGAGGTCACTTATTTAATCGATTCAATAGATTTTTGGGTTTGTTTTACTGCCCATTGCATGCCTCAACGCCTCACCAAATGCCTCGCATTTATCTGAAACGATCTTCATGAAATCCCATTTCCCCTGCAAAAAAAACTAACAACCCAAATAACAAAACAAATCACATTTACAGTAAAACTACAACATAAAGTGCCTTAAAATCATTATTAGCCACATTTGTACTTGTTTATTTCAGTCAAACTTAAATTACACTGCCACTTAACAGCGATGCAAACACAAAAAGGTTGCTGCTGTCCCGGATTAGAATCTCAAGTTTAGGGAGCTATTGTAGCTGGCTGCACTGATACAATTTCACATTGTTTCATTTGCCTTAAATGTCTTACTGAATATCTTTTGCTTGATTTGTAGAATTCAAGGGTGGAGGTGAAACTAGATATAACTTGTGAACTTGTACAAATGGGGTAAAAAACCAAAACAAATCGAAGTGAAAATATGACAGATATGCAGCCAGGAAACCAGGAGCTAAATGCATGAGGACAATGCAACTCGACACAAATGACCAAGCAGGAATCTAATTGGCTGATGGATGTCGGTGGGTCTGGGAAGGACCTGTGGAGCCCCAAGCAAAACCAATCACAGGAAACAATTCACTAAAAGGACACTGAAAGCCCAAACAAAAAGCCAGAAACACCTGTGATTTAAATGCTATCAAATGGAAACATATAGGCAGAATCTCTTTTAAAATTTCTCCTATTTGCTAGCTAGATTCTAGCTTCCAAACTGCTTACAACAGAAGCAGAGCACTGTTTTCTCTCTCGTCTGATCTGTATGCCGCAGCAAGAGTCTTTCCTCCTTAATGAACCACTAAAGCTATACAATTCAAGAAGTAACGTTCAATGATCAAAATAGTTCAAGAATGTGAAGCACCAATTTTTCAACTAGGAGCACGCAAGACAATTTCCAATGTGCATGTGCTTTCCAAGGCCACCCCAGACCACGCATCTACAAGCTAGTGATTTAAAAAAAAAAAAAAAAACAGAACTACAGGATAGATACCAAAGATCTAGGAAGGAAGGAAGGAAGGAAGCAGACCTTCATCATCTATTAGCATGCAATAAGCTAAAAGAGGGTTTTTACATGGTTAGGGAAGGGGTCTGTGTCCAGTGGACCTCCTTCCCACCTGGTGTGACATCACATCAGCACTGTGTGACCACTGCTGATAGCAGCGAGCATAATCAATGCAATATGTCTTCTGAGCGTGATCCAGAAGGTCCAGTAGTTGGCTGGGCATCCTGAAACATAAACTTCAATTTCTGCGAATGTTTTGGAGGTTTCATACACAAACAACCCCCCTGAAAATAGGGAAAACTTGGGACAATCTTGGCTCTGTGGTAGCAGTTATTTGTGGATGGATTCTGTTCACCCATGATGACTCAACAGGGTTCAGAGCCGGTGCCGGGAGTCATGGCTGTAGCTGCCCGGGGAGCTGCGGTTGCGGTGTGGCTTGTATGCATCCTGATAGGGGTCCTGGTAGTCCTGGTAGGGGTCCTGCGCTTCTCGGCTATGCTGCGAGCCTGACGACATTCGATTGCGTCCCTTGTGCGCCCGTTCATTATGGTAGTTTTCGTCAGATGTCATCAGGTTGCGACGCTCGTTTGCAGTAGAATGGTCGCTCGTGTGGTTGCTTTGTTGCATTCTTTGGCTCTGGCATTATAAGGGACAAGTAAGGCATGATACACATGGTGTGTCAAACCAACATGATCTTGAAGTTGCCTTGGCATACCTGCAGTCCAGAGATGCTGGTAGGGTACGCTGTGAGGGTGCTGGGGCCTAGGTTGCGTCCCAGCAACGGGTTTAGAGGCGTTGCCATGGAGGTATGAGTTGCTTTCCAATAGGCCTCAAGGTATTCTGCAAGATGCTCACAGGCATCTTCGAGCTGATTCTCGTCTAGGATGATGTCAAACATTTCCTGTTGGCAGCAAAACGCTCGACAGCTATTATTTGTTGTCATTTCAATGAAACAAAGAGAACAGTATGCTATGAAGCTGGCCCCTTACTGGTGGACATTGAGCGAGTTTGTCTGCAGCCACAAGCTGCACATTCAGGTGTTTGCTCTGGGACTTCCCTCTGGACTTGACTAGCCTCTGCAGAACCTGAAGGACAAGGACAGACAAATGTGATCAAATTAGTGGGGCTTTTTATGGTGTCCTCGGCACCGCCGTTCTGGGTGGTCCTCAGCATGTCAGTGTGACTACACCTTAGCTCATGTCAGTGTGATTACACCTTAGCTCCACATGATCATTGTATTACTGCCTGTGAAAATGTGAAAAATACCAGACTAAGATTTTGTTAGGGAAGTTTATAGTAATCCCATTTGCTGTGGTGCAAAATACTCATTCTAGATTCAAAGGAAGACAATTATGTACCTACCATTGGCACTGCACAAATATCAAGACGTGATTGTTGTCACTGCTGAATAGGTATTGCATGCTCTATTCAACAATAGAATTTTACGCTGATGGGCATGATCACCGTTCAACTGGACTTGCTTGAGCTTACTTTTGGCGAGGACACTTTGACGTGGACAATGATAGGAGCCAAGGAGGTCTTGAGTAGTTGTGCTGGGTGGTTGATAGTGTCAGCATCCAACACTACCAGCTGCAATGAGCGGGCCAACTCAAAGATGCGCTCAATCTCACTTTGCACTTCAGCTGATGACACAAAAAAGGAGTAAGGATCGGCCGAAGGTGCCATGAGAGAATCTTATCTGTTCTCTAACTAACTTTCCATTAGACCGCATTTAAGGCATAATTTCTTACCCAAGCTCGAACGGGTGTTGGACCGCTCTATAATGGCCCTCTTGCTGGGGTTGTTAAGGACGGACCTCTTGGCTAAAGATATATCTGCTGTGACTCGAGTGATTGATATTCTGCAAGAGTGTGACATATAATCTGTAAATCCATTTGATGGAAAAAAACGAAAAACTAAGAGGAAACATTGCATTCGTTTTACCTGCCGTCAAATCTGTGCTTGAGAAAGTCAAAGAGTGCTTTCTGCATCATATCAGTCACCTGCACAGAACAATGTAAAACAACTTGCCAACTGCTGAAAAGTTTTTAGTTTTTCAATCCGTCTGTCCACCCGTCCGTCCGTCCGTCCGTCCATCCATCCATCCATCCATCCATGCATCCATCCATCATTTTTCCAAGGTCACATTCCCAGTGCAGCAGTTTAACCAGACTTCACTGTGGGCAATGCAGACCTATCAGAGGGACAGAACAACCTGTATCGGGCGGTCAAGTACCCCAAACTCCTGGAGCACCACCCGCACAGAACTCCCAGAGGGACATGATCAAATGCCTTGTCGACAAAGCCCTCATTGCCTGGTTGGGAGAACTCCCATTCATCCTTCAAGACCCTGCTGAGTGTGCAACTGTTCCGATCCCAGGACAAAAACCGCATTGCTCCACCAGAATCTGAGAATTGAATTCTTGGCACGCCGTCCTATTTAGAACACCAGATTAGACTTTACCAAGGAGGCGGAGGATTGTCAGGCCCTATAGTATGGAACTCATGCTCCGGTCCCCCTTTTCAATGAAATACGCATTGTAACTTGGAGGGTTGACAGAAACTATGAACAACAGAGGGACCACCATCCTAGTGGATTCCGGTTGGCCCATGAATGAATGACTGAATGAATGAACGAATGAATGGACGAACAAACGAACGAACGAACAAACGAACGAACGAACAAACGAACGAACGAGTGTATGAACGGACGAACGGGGGAACGAACGAGTGAACAAATGAGAATAAATGAAAATAAATAAATGAAAAAAATAAATGAATGACAATTTCTTTTTGATACGTCATGAAAAAAAAAATGAGCCAAAGGGCACAGGCTGAAGCACGCTTATTTTGGCCTACCCTTTTGGAACAATTAACTCAAATATCACAAAATAGTCACATAAAAGTAACACAAAGCAATAAGACAACCTTCATTCTCATATTTTTCAATGTTTGAACTCTTAAATTGTCATGCACGCTTTCAAATCCTTTTCGATTATTCCATACTTTGACACCGCTTACAGAAATACATTAATCTTTCATTTTCGTCCTGGGTTTTATTTTCTCAAAAATTTGTTTCCCTCAAAGCTCATATCAAGAATCCCTTTTCTTAAACATATTTTTGTAATGACCAGAAAACTGATTATAATACAACCGCAGTCATCTTTTGTAGAATAAAAATTTGTTTGGTTGAGTGGGATATGCGCTACCCATCTGCTGCCTCCAGAATCCCAAAAGGACTCTTTCTTCAAATTGATGGCAACATCGGTGTTCGCTCATGGGTTCGGGGATTTCTGCCATGACAGGTACTGACCACCTTTTAGCCATGGATCCAGTCAGCTGCCTCAACAAATGTGGTATGACCAACGCTGACTCAATTTGGGGACCATGTTGTAGGTGAGCCGTGCTTTTTTTTTGGTCCCTCATCTATGACCCATTTGCGATGGGCATAAAGCCTCAGACAACTTGGCTCCTAAGATCACAAAGACACACAAACCCCTCCACCATGATAAGGTGATGTCTCAGGAAGGAAGGAAGGAAGGAAGCCGGAGTACTCTGAGAAAACCCCCACAAGCATAACGCGCGCACACACACACACACAACAAGTCTTCTCAAGCTCACCTCATAACCCTTGAGTGAGGGTCCCACCAGCACCACAGGTCGCATGGAAGGAACCACATCATACGGGGGGACATGCTCCGTCTGTCAATCCAAAAATATAGTCAGCGGTGGGTGGAGTGAGACAATGGGGCCAAAATAACACAATCAGACAGGTCCAATGGGCAGCGGATGAATGTGCATTACAATCAGTAGTTAAAATGACAGGCTGCTCTTGCATGATGCAAACTCACAGAAACCATGTTTCCAACAAACACTACAGTTCAGTTTAAGTCAGTGCTTGTATTTGTATTGCAAAGTGTCCCACCAACACACTTTCTTAATAGTTGATCTTAGTTGACAGCTGTCAGCTACAGTGTGCTATGCTTACCAGTTCTATTAAATGGACGCAACAGTTATGAGGTATGTATGGCAATGAAGATGGAAAAGATCTGGCAATATGTTTTGCATTTCTTTAGCATGGTGTTAGAGTATTTCTTACAAGAACAACACAAATGTGTTTGTGAAAAGCTATTATGTGGTCTTCGAATTCCTTTTGTTTTTGGTAGTTATGGCACTTGGTCATAATAAATGTGTGCCCACCTTTGTATTATTTTGGTCACTTTCACAACAATGTCGACTAATTAAATCAAATTGTAATGAATGATGAAAACAAGGCTTAAATGTAACAAGAGAATGAAAGGATGAGGAGCAACATGCCAATGTTGTCTGCAAACAGACGGTTAGCTGATTCATTATAGTTTATATTTTTAAAGATGTGAAAAAAGACAACTTTGATACTTCAGTCAGCCTGAAGTATTGCGCTCCGTGTGAAATGTGGCCACTTGCTGCAGCGCCACAAGCTCCTGTCATTCGGCAATGGAGGCCACAAGAACTCAGTGGAATGCTTCGTGAGCGGGTCTCACCAACTTACCACTTTCTGTTTCTGCTTTCCTGTGGGAAGGGAGAGAAGACAGCGACAGTGTCGTCAGTGGCTGCTTGGGGAAGGAGTCACAGTTAGAAACCTTGCAGGTCATGAGCAAAGAAAACCTAGCAGCTATCAACTAGGATCAAGAAAAATCATCAGAGAAAAGGCTATGTTCCTATTATAGTCAGAAAATCACATGAGTGCTGTTCAGGGGGGGTTCATAGTCTTGTCGTTGGATTCACACTGTGGTAAGCCCCACTCTCAGAACGCCTGCAGTCCTCAACTGGAGGAAGAGGAGCATCATGGAAAAAATGTACCAACAACTGTAGGCAGTGAACTTAGGCTTTAAGCAGAGACAACGGGAAAGCTTTACGCTCTTATTCTATGCTCTTGTGCTTCAGGAGGCTCGTTCGTCTCTAAGCAGGTGGCTGGCTACTTAGGGCCCACTCCCCCTGTCTGATGCTCTCACCTGCCGAGGATATGAGGGGTCGGATAGAGGCAGACACCTCATCCTCTACACTGGAAGAGGAGTTCCCTCCGGACTTACTGGAAAACACAAGAGGGGGATAAAGAGAGACAAAAACACAGCGTGGCATTAATGCAGAAAATGGGAGAAAGTGTGAGGAAACGTTAAGGGATCAGTCCAGGAATTCCAGCTACAGTGAATATAAGCGTCCCCGCTTGTCTGAGATGCTGGTGGCAGTCACCAAGCTCACGCAAGTAGAGCTCTGGAGCAGTCGGGTCCACAGAGATTAGCGTTAAAGTCGACTTTGAAGCTTGAAGAGGTGCATGAGTTACTGTACGAATGCCGGGTGACATAACCTTCAAGACACATTACGCTTGTGAGAAAGCGCACACAAAGTTAATGGGAACTCTTAATAGGGCTGCTGAAAGTGACCGCGGGTGTGTGTGTGTGTGTGTGTGTGTGTGTGTGTGTGTGTGTGTGTGTGTGTGTGCGTGCGTGTGTGCGTGTGTGTGAATAGAGGAGATGGTCTATCTAAACAGGCATGAGTCATAACCAGATTTGCACCCGGTAAAGAGTTCAGGAGAATGTCAGCTGTTTGACGTGACGTTTATTTGACTTTAGTAGAGACCTCAAATCATTAGCAATTTTGGGAATGCATGTTCTTGGATGAAAATAAAAAAACAGGTCTTCTGCTACTTACCCTTGCACTCGTCCTCTTTTTTGCTCCTGCTGAAGCCTGATGTTCTCCAGCTTCAGGGGGCTCGGGATGAAGCCGATCTCACATCCCTCCTTCACCAAGCGTCCAATCCACCAGTCGTTATTGAACTTCTAGAAACAGAACACAAGGAACAACACCACAAACTTGACACCATTTTTCTTTGTTATTGATGAATAGATGTAATAGCTAATTTTAAAAAAGGCCAAAAGAACCTCTTTTATGTGGAGAAAGTCCTTGGCATCAAAGGAGATTGCTGTGGCGGGAACTGGAACATCTTCATCCAGAGCCCCACAGTAGCTGACATTGGTCCTTACAGCAAATGCTACAGGCTTGGTCTGGAGACATAGTCACATGATACTTTGGGATGAGAATTGCACCAGAATCTTACAGTATGTGTGCGTATACACCTTGGCTCTCTCCAGCTGGACGGTGGCCTGCTGCTCCTGCTCCTGTCGGCTCTGTCCCGGTCCTTGGCTCTGGCTTGGACTCTGGCTCTGGACCTGGGCCTGCACGTCACGCTCCTCCTCCAAAGAGACATCTGAGTCTGATGGTCGGCTAGTGTATGAATCAGCTGAGCCCTGCAAACATGTCATGGTAAATGGTAAACGGAGTGCACTTGTATAGCGCTTTTATCTACACCACATGTTGCCCAAAGCACTTTACAATCCCTCACAATCACACATTCATACACACACCAATTGGAGGCTGCTGCCATGCAAAGCACAACCCTGGGAACAAAATGTGGTTCAGTGTCTTGCTCAAGGACACTTCGACATGGTCAGCGGGGTTGAGGATTGATCCCACAACCTTAGAGTTGAGAGGATTGTTCAACAATCTTTTCAGGATTGGGGAGAATTTAGATCGTTACGGTGTCTCAAGACTGATTGCACAGCGCCATTTACTTACTACTCATCTCTATACACCAAGTCTAAGCTTGCCTCTCACAGGGTCTAACAACAAGCAGACTGCTGGATTGTGCCATTATTAGGACAACAAAGATATCCAAATGGGGAAATATAGTCCACACCCAAAGAGAACACAAAAAACACTCTAGTCTGTTTTGGTATTATTAAATAGAAATAAAAGACACATTCTGCTGACTCTTTTCATTGAGATCAGTTCAGCGCAGCGTGCTCAGCTGAGTAAGTCATCTGTGTAATGGCTTTTTTGAGGACACAAAACGGTTACTTCAGCTTCAGTGCAAATTTATAAAAGATAGGCTACAATGTGGAGTTTAAAGTGAATTAGGGTTGAGTTGCAGGAAATGTGTGAGGGCCAAGACTGTCTTGATTTGATGTCTCTCTGTTAGGAAAATTGTATATATATATGTTATAATGCGTTCGCTAATAAGTACTTATTCATAATGTTACTGCTCAGCATGCTTGCTGCTTTGCCTTGCTTATTCTTATCTTGTGCAACAGAACAGAAGGATTACGGCTGGGTCAGGGGCGAGATGACGGTTGTGTCAAACAAGATACTGCTGACATCTCAGCAGAAAAATGATGTCCACCTAAACTGATCGTGAAAACAACACGTCAAACGATGCGCCATGAACCTTCTGATCTTCCTTAAAGAACATCACTTTCTCTTTTTATCTCTCGGAATATTGCTTAAACTGTTTTGCTGATATAGCTATATCTGCACGCAACACTTTGTGCATTACTTTTTGTTTCTTTTCTTACGAGACGAAGCCCGCAATCTTTTTTTTCCCCCTCACCCTCAGGGGCTAATCGTCTCACACTGTGGGTAGGGCATTCCAAATAAAAAGAGCGAGGAGTGTAAACAGATTTTTAGTGTAGTCAGATTGTAGAAAGCAATCTGTATCTCACTCCTCGCGAGAAAACTCAATATTCTGCCTCACTTGTGTTTGTCTGCTGATCCTTTTTATCTATATGTGGATGCTTTGCAGCATCCCAACCCTCACCCAATAGAGTAGCTTCAGCATGTGACTCATCAACATCACAATCCACTTAATGACATCACAATGCATGATTCTTACAGCCTGGGCAGAGCCTACACAAACGGGCCGCCTCAGGTGGAGTGGAAATGCTTGGTCGCATCTTTTTCGAGCAGTATCATGTCACAATGAACATCTTTCCATCTTCTTCCTGGTGCTGGCATTAGCAGCATTTCTGGGAGCATCAGAGCAATGAGCACTCAATGGACTGCAGCAGCTGCACATCACGAGCATACATGGTGGGAACGGAGATAAAATTGACGGTCTTCACACATCAGAAACCATCTGCCAAATTTGCACCCCCACCCTGTCTCACGCACACACACACACACACACACACACGCACACGCACCGACCCCCGCTTCCAGCCTAAGCAGAGCCCACCATCACACTATGTTGTTGGCTTAAAGGCCTTTCGACTATTCTACGCGTGAGCACAAAGAGTGAGAGCCGCATGCATACAAACACTCACCGCCTCCGAGTCTTCAAATCCATGCAGGTACAAATTGTCATACATGGAGGTTTGTTATTCCAACGCACGCCTCTGACACAGAATGAGAGGGGATAGAGCAAATGTAGAGTCAGAAGAGGAAGGAGGGGGCGCCAGAGAAGGGGGTAAAGGATGGATGGGATGACGACAATCCCCTCTCCTCACAGCATGGAAGGCTCTTTAAAAAAAAAAAAAAGATCTCGCTCCTCCCGTTTGGTCTTCTGGAGCCTTGATGGATGCAACGTCTCCCTGATCCCACAGAGTTGCTAGCTGGCTCACATTATAGGCTCTCCCTGGAGGTAGCCCAATCCTGGCATTTCATTTCATCACACAGGCAAACAGCGAGCAGCAGCAGCAGATCCAAGCCTGATGACTGAGCAAATGTGCACCAATGTGATTGGTTAGCTCACTGGCCAGTCAGCTCGGCGGCAGCAGGAATCAGTGGGGGAGGAGGGTGGATCAGCATCCTCCATTTTCTTTTTGAACCCGTTCTCAGAGAGCTGAAGTTATTCCAAGGAAATACTAATACTAATACTAATACTACTACTACTACTACTACTACTACTACTACTACTACTACTAATAATAATAATAATAATAATAATAATAATAATGGGCAGCATGGTGGTCCATGGTTAGCACATTCGCCTCACGGTTCAGAGGTGCGGGGCTCGATCCTTCCTGTGTAGGGTTTGCATGCTCTACCTATGCCTGGGTAGGTTCCTTCCAGCTGCTCCGGTTTGATCCACATTCCAAAAACATGCACGATAGGCCGATTAACCACTACAAATTGTCCGTATGATTCGTGAGTGCGAGTAGTTGATTGTGTGGTTGGTGGTCTATGTGTGCTCTGCATTTGGCTGCAAGCCTTGTGGAAGATGAATAATAATAATAATAATAATTTATCAATGGATGGTGTGGCACTATATAAATTCAAGTTGTTTTTAATGTAATACAATGGTGCTGTGGTAGAACTAGTCAATTTGGAGCATTAATACATTTTATTCCACTTATCTGGGTCGGGTCTTGGGTGCAGCTTTAGCAAGGATACCCAGACTTCCTTCCTCCTCGCTACTTGGTCCAACCCTTCAGACCCTTCCCAGGCCAGCTGTGGGACATTGTGTCTTCACCATGTCCGAGGAGGCCTTCTTTCAACGGGATATTCCTGAAATCCTTCACCATAGAGGGATTCCTAAGCCAGACAAAACTCATATTTTGGCTCTTCTATCTGACCTGATCTGTGTAAGCATACACTGAATGGTAAATGGAAAGCTTTGACTTTTGGTTCAGCTCCTTCTTCACCACCAGAGATCGATACAGAGTCCATATCAATGAAGATGCTACACCGATCAGCCTGTCAACCTCCTGCTCCATCCTCCCTTTGATTGACAACAACAAAAATGCCATATCCCATATCCTCCATATCCCCCATACTCAAAAAACACCTCCCATAGAACTCCCCAAAGGATCCGGTCAAACGCCTTCTCAAGTGCACAGAACTCATGTCGACTGGTTAGGCAAACTCCCACACACCCTCAAGGACCCTGCGATGAGTGTTGTGTTGTTCTACCGTTCCACAGCCAGAATTAAAGCCACACTGTTCCACCAGAATCTGAGATTCGACTTTCCTCTTCTGCAGCACCCCTGAACAGACCTTCCTAGGGAGGCTGAGCAGTGTGTTCCTCCTATACACCCTCGGACTGCCACTCCAGTCTGCCAATCCAGAGGCCCCCTTCCCATTGTCCATGCAATGTTGTAGAGGTGTGTCAACCAGGACAGCCCCACAACATCCAGAGTCTGTTGTAACTTAAGGTGGATCTCATCCACCTCTGGGGACTTGCCACTGATGAACCACATCGGTGACTTCAGTACCAGAGATAGGACAGCACACTTCAGTCTCCAGTCTCCCTCAAAGAAGGCCATGGAATTGAGGAGGTCATTCTCCCCAAGACACAATGTCCTGAGTCGAGGTCAGCAGCACCCGGTCTCTATGATATACAGTAGTGCATTTCTTCCCCTTTCTGAGACACCAAAAGGCAGATGATAATTTCTGTGAAGTCGCCTGGAAGTGATTTTCCATGGCCCAACCGAACCCCTCTTATGTTTGAGTTGGTACCTCGGCAACCACCAAAGCCACATTCCGCAAGGGCAGCCGATACCCATCAGCTGCCTCTAGAGTTCCAGAGGCCAAAAGAGGCCAGATAGAACTTAACTGCTGGTGTCCAACAACAGGTTCTGGTTGAAAACAATTTGCAAATCATTATATTCCTTTTTATTGACATTTTACACAGTCCCAACTTTATTGGAACCGGATTTGTGGTATTTGACTGCTTGAGGAAATCAAGCAGTCGTAAGTAAAAAAGGCTTCTTTTCCTCACACTTAGCTGCCAACAGATGAATGTGTTTCATGTTGCTCAACTGAAGTATGAAGCTGCTGGCAGTCATCTTGTGGTGTACTGCAATCACCCAACAGTGAAAGAAAGTGGTGCAGGTAACGTGCACAACGCAATAATTTCTCATTGCTGTGCCCGGGACAAGCTTCTTCTCAGCAAAAGTGCAATTTCATGATTGTGTGTGATTCTCACTGCTTAGCACCTGTCTGAGGATGAAGCTGGTTGAAGTGGTGCTGCCATCAGACCTCTTCAGACGGCTTCTTCGGGAGTAAGTGCCCCGGTTCACCTGCAGTAAGCATTGTCAACAAAAGAGAAAACTGCAAAGCTGCATTATTATAAACATTAAGGTTCAAAATTAATCATTAAGGTTCAAAATCCCATTTATTTTTATGACTCAAGTTGTCCATTATCTACTATATCTATTTAATTCATTCACTCATACAGTTGGGCATAGAAAATTAATGATCGATTTATAATTTGTGGACTCAGATAATATAGCATGATGTCACTGTTAGCGCTAGTTCTCTGATAGTTACAGACAAACTTGTGGGAGGAATGTTGGTTGATGCCGAAACCTGATTCCTTCTAAGAAACTCTTTCGATTAATCAAACTCCACAGGAAGGCCGGAGCCAGAATCAAACCTGCAACCTCTGCACTGTGAGGCGGACGTGCTATTATTATTATTATCATTATCATTATTATTATTATTATTATTATTATTATTATTATTATCATTAGATATTGGGAGGAATCTTAAAGACAGGTAGTTACAATTAAATTAACCACCCTGGCAAAGTTAAAATCAGAATACCCCATTCTAAGACAATAAGTGAAAATAATGTGGCAGATTGCTTGTTTCTTGCGTCATTCCTGAAGAAGCCAGACTGGGTAACCGTAGACAATTTTTGGGATCGATTCAAAAAGACTACATTGGCAGTTGGAGGACTAGAAATCTGAGGTGCAAAAGCTCGTTGACTTAAAAAGAATAAAGCCCAACTGTGCCACGGTTTCTGAACCTGAATTTGCCACCTTTGGAGAAAATCCTCCAACAGCAGTGTTGCTGTCTATTAAGATGTACCTGTCTTTTGAGGAACACATGCACCTGGCTGTTGTGTCAAAATACTATATCATCAGTTTATTTGCATTCCACCTCCGGCCCTACCTGTGCGGAGTTTGCATGTTCTCCCCGAGCCCCGCGTGGGTTTTCTCCGGGCACTGCGGTTTCCTCCCACATCCCAAAAACATGCTTGGTAGGCCGATTGATCACTCCAAATTGTCCCTAGGTGTGAGTGCGAGTGCGAATGGTTGTTTGTCTCTGTGTGCCCTGCGATTGGCTGGCAACCAGTTCAGGGTGTTCCCCGCCTACTGCCCGATGACGGCTGGGATAGGCTCCAGCACGCCCGCGACCCCTGTGGGGACTAAGCGGTTCAGAAAATGGATGGATGGATGGATGGATAGCTTATTTGCTAAATTTGATGTATTCTTTGCTTAACCGTTGTGTTTTACTCCTTTTTCCCTCAATGCTTTCATTCTTTGTCTCACCTCCATAAATACCATGTATAACAACGAACTTACTCTCTAGAGAGCAAAATTAATTATCTGCCAGTGATTTGTTCCATTTCGGTCCGTGTCTCTAGAGTGAACGACAATGTCAGGGAAGTCAGGGCCCAATTCTGTCAATGTCTACAACAAGGTCATTAATCTGGGCCACCATCTTTCTCTGTCGCCAAATGCATGCCAAGAAAAGCCAGTAAGACTGAGGTCTCTAAATAGCCTTCTATTATAATTAGATGGAATTCTATTAAGATATTTTGTACAGCTACATTGCTTTCACCCGTAAGAAATGTTTCTATCGCTTTGAAGAGGGGTGATGGGCAAACTTCAAAGAAATAGTCTTAAAAAGGATATTGACTCATTGCAATGACACATTGTAGAAGATTTTCATTGGAAAAGCTGAAGTTTGTATCAGACTCAAGTATAAACCGCCATAATAAAGAAAATACGTAGAACTCCTGAGCACGTTAAGCAATTCAATTTCGAGAAGATACCTGAAATATGGGCGCTTGGATGCCCTCACCAATCTTGTTCCGTATGTAGATATGTCGGGACATTTCAGCCAGGACATCGGTCCAGACTGCTGGCTGCTCCGGTGTGGCCCAGCGGAGGGGTGACGGCTTGCGGGCTGCGTGCTCCAGCTTCACACCACACCGCGGAACATGGGCTCTTGCTGTCTAATCTCCTCCGCTGCGAGGACACAGGTGCTCCTGCTGCTGCTGTTGAGCACTGGGAAGCTTGAGAGGATGATGATGAGACAATGATGATGATGGCGATGATTGTGATGCTCGCCCACTCATAAGCAGATGGACTTGAGTGATAGATGAGGGAGGGGGGTCTTTATTTAGCCTGAAGAGAGGGCTAATTGTGGGCTATTTCAGACACTATGTAAGAGTTATTCTCAGCTCTCCCTGGAAACAGGCTCATTTGGAATAATACAAAAAGCGTTACGAAGGACTGGACATCAATTGGAAAAGCTGTCATGGTCTGTCTTTGATTTGAAAAAAGCATTAATCAACCTAATTGTTTCCTTTATTAATTAAATAAATCTAATGAATATATAAATGCTTCATTAAATAATTAAATACATTTCTCCATTAAGTAAATGTTTCATTTGTTAAATGTTTCATTTCATTCATTCCGCACTTTTTGACCAAGACATTGACTGCAATTTTAGAAATACTTGAGAGCTTCACTGGAACTCAGCTACCTATAAAGCAGCAGTTAAATTCTTTACTAAACACGTGGAATAAAAGGTCTTGTTTACAACATCAGACCAGCTGCAAAAAACTGTAAACAGTAAAAAATATAATCTAATATAGAATATAAAGCTGATTGAGCTTTCATGGTTTTTTCAAAGTCAAAGTCAGCTTTATTGTCAATTTCTCCACATGCCAAAGACACACAAAGAAACCGAAATTTCGTTCCCCCCTATCCCACGGTGACAAGACATGGCTCACAACAGACAAACAAGTAAACAAGTATAACAAAAGCGTGCTGAATAAATAATGAATAAATAACACAACAATAAATAAATAAATAAGAGGAGCAGAAAAAAAAGGAGCAAGTGCGCGTACAGCAGACATTCCCGAAAATAGCGCAACAGTGCCGCACGCTACGCAGAAGGGGGTAGCGAGTTCAGGGCCCTAACAGCCTGGAGAAAGAAGCTGTTGGCGAGTCTGGTGGTGCGGGAGCGCAGGCTCCTGTACCTCTTCCCAGAGGGCAGAAGGTCAAACAAAGAGTGAGCCGGGTGACTCACATCTCTGGCAATCGAGGTTGCCTTGCGGGCGAGATGGGAGGTGTAAATGTTTGGAAGGACTCTGGTCACAATTGTGTAAGCATTCGCTGCATACCAAGAAAAGGAGCTGGAGAAGAAAATTGTGTTAATAATGCTATCGGCGATGAGAGGACCACTGTGTTGTTCTACATCTGCATAGGAATCCAGATGCAGGCTTCTGGGAGGTGGCAGCATTTTACCTTACTTTATCATCTGACGCCATTTTTGGTACGTATGATGTTGTTGTTTGTCCTTCAGATTCGAAGATGACCATTGACTTCAATCTAGATCGATGAGCAGAGATTGTGGGTCCGGAGGTGACTGATGAGGCCAATCTTCAAATCCATCCATCCATCCATCCATCCATCCATCCATCCATCCATCCATCCATCCATCCATCCATCCATCCATCCATCCATCCATCCATCCATCCATCCATCCATCCATCCATCCATCCATCCATTTTCAACACCGCTTATCCCGATCAGTGTCATGGGGTTGCTGAGCCTATCCCAGCCAAAGGCAGACTACACTCTGAACTGGTCGCCAGACAGTCGCAGGGCATACGATCAATCACACACACCAGCATGCACACTACCACTGAGTGGGAATCGATCCCTCGCTTCCCGCACACAAGTCAGGCCTGTGCACCCCTACACCATCAGCGACTTAGCTTCAGATTTAATTCACGAATTCATGACATCACAGTAATTTGATATGAAATGTGAATGCCATAATATCTAACTCATCCACCCATTTACTACAAAATGCATCCTGTTGACAGGGAATTGAGACAATTGCAGTTGGTTTAAGATGAGGGGCAGGGTACACCCAGGGCTGATTACCTGTCAGTCACATCAATGACATTATTAACACACCGACAGAGAATCTAATTTACATGTTTATGGATGTTTATGAACAGGGACATATAAAAATATCAGCATATTGAACATCAGGAGTTCAGTGTTCAAAAGACACTGATGCCTTTCAATACAAAACTATGAACTCTACATTTGAACATTTCAGTATGCAGTTTTTCTCCATGAAAGTCTTCTGGCAGGTAAAGTCAAATTGGTGAAAAACCAAACGCAAATAGTGTCTGTGAAGGAATCATTCTTTTGAAGTCGTTAAAGCGGAAGTCAACCCCCAAATTTTGTTCTGTGCAGCCCAACTGGTTGAAACCCCGTGTTGTGATTTATGTTTTGTTTGTGGAATATGAATCAAACAGGCAAAACCAAACTGCTTTTATTTTTATTATTTTTCTGAATACTCTGTTTTGACTAGTGGGGGCACATACAACATATTATTGAAAAGAACATTTTGGGGTTGACTTCTTCTTTAATAAGGAAGAAAACCCTACACCCTCATCATCCCAAGGAAGGTCAGTTGGCGTCTTCTGTTGTTTTGTGCTAAATGACTTCAGTAGGTCTTACTTACTGTCTTTGCTCTGCAGGTGCGTGACAATACGTCATTTTACTGTTTTCATTCATATTTTTCTTCTCCAAGTAGCAGATGTCCAAGACGGTCCAAACTGCAGCATCCCATCTTGTTAGCTATGTAGCACACCTACCGGTATGTCTATTTTTTAAGGAAATAAAATAGCAATAATAGTATATGTGCTTTCTTAGTGGATCCTTCACGGTTTTGTTTATGTCTTTCTTTTTTTTTTTTTCTTTTCTTTTTGATCGCTCAGTTACCAAACAATATTACAGTGTTTGGTTGAGATGTTGGTAATGTGTGCTACAAGACAATAAAAATTCATTTGGGTAGTTTAGCGCCCATGAACACCAGGGCGATTTGGGTGATTTAGTTTGAGCTGATGAGCTGTTAGCTGTGGACGTAGGCCCTGCATGGTGCTTCCGGTGGAAAGTCATACTTGGTCAAGTTGGGCGGGTAGTACGTGGTGGTGAACATGTTGCTGGAAGGGACGGGGGAAGGGAAGTGGCGGTTGGTGTCGTCGTTTACATGAAGATTGTTCTTGTGTAGCATCTGCAAGGTTGGGTTTAGCTCGAGTTAGCAAAATATCAATGCACAGGTGTACGATTGTGGAAAAACCACAAGTGTTGATTGGAACCTACCACGACCTCCATCGGAATGTACTTCTCATTCTTTGGCGTGGTGTTATCGTGCTTGTTGTAGGTGAGGTGGTTGTGTGTGCTGGGGTGGATGACGACTGACTCTACTGAGGGTCGGTTCAAATGATGACAGTAAGCGACGGCCAATGCTGACAAGAGGGCAGCTGCACAAAAACTGGCCATTCCCACAGCGACCAGTTGGAACAATGTGAAAGCTGTCAAAAACAAAGTGGGCAGTGAGCTCGTGAGAATAATAATCTATAGGACGTGGAAGACAATCCTTATTTTTACTTACTTCCACAGTTGTGGTCCTCCTGTTCAGGCAAAATCACTGAAATGGTACAAAAATTAAATGGGGTTGGACACACTTTTTCGAACACTTTTATGACAGATAAATTTGTTAAAATACTCCCATCCATTTATTTTCCATAAAGATTGCCCTAATTATGGCCATGAGTATATTTGGCCATATCCAAGCAGACTTTGGGTGAGAAGAGGGTTGCATCCTGAACTGTTTGCCAGCCAATTGCAGCAAATGTTAAAATTGCCTATAAACTGCCTCAGTTTGACACTGGGCTGGATTATAAGATCAGTGACTCTTTAGAATTCTGTCTTTCTTTGTTGTTGTTGTTTTTACCATTGACTGTCACGTCTCGTCCCCAACTGCTCCACTATGTGTCTGTTGTCTTGGTTTCTGTGTGCTCGCCCCTCCCTTCCTGTGTGCCCATGATCAGTGTGATTATTCCCACCTGCCTCTCGTTACCTGTCGTGTATATAAGTCCTGTCTGCCCCTCACTCCCTGTCGGATCATTGGTTGTGGTCGTTCGGTGTTGGAATTATGTTATGTGTTAACGTCATGATGTCTTTTTGGTTCCAGTTGCTGTCATTGGTAATGTCACCCTGTCATTTTGTTTCACGTCTTTTTGTTAGTCAGTCTTGTTGTTAGGTTTTGTTAGGTCATGTCAGTTGCCGAGTCTGTTAGTTTGCCTTTTTTGAGTTCACCAATAAACCCTGGTCCAAGCTGCACTTGGTCGTCCTGCTCCATGCTCCACCTGATCCTGACATTGACAGCATCTAGAGTCTAGATTCTAGACATCTGACAGTCAAATCATTGTGTGATGTTTACCTGCCACCTCGTGTGTCTGGCATGGTCTGGCCTGACTTATGTTACCCTGGCACAAATTAGCTTCCTGGTTTTCACCACAGGAGTGAGAGCGATACTGCAGGCCCTCCTCATCGCAGTCCCCCCAGTCTGACCACAGACCCCAGCCTGATGACCAGTGGAGGAAAAAACAATTCACAATCTATCAATTCATCTTTTTTTTTTTATAAAACTGATCCAGTGACCTTGTTCAGTGTCAATACAGTTTTGAGACTTGAGTGCATCTGAATTGACATCCTGGACTAAATGATGGCTACATTTTTGCAGCATGCCGCAAATATGAAAATCAAGCAACCCCCAGAACCTGCTTTCGACATGGACGAGATTTACCAGCAGTCTACATACTATATAAAAATGTCCATCTGTCCATCCGTCCCGTCCGTCCGTCCGTCCGTCCGTCCGTCCATCCATCCATCCATCCATCCATCCATCCATCCATCCATCCATTCTTTGCACTGCATATCGTATTCAGGGTTGGGGAATCTGAAGTCTATCTCAGCTAATGTGCAATTGGCGCCTGGTCATCATCAGTCAAAGGACACATATAGAAGAGACAACCATCATCTCGAACGCACATCACTCTATGAATGAAATTAAGTCACGTGAGTTACAACATATTTGACATATTTATGGGTAACCCTTTAAATCAAAACACTAAATTGAACATAATGTACTCAATTTGCATGGCATTATTTGTCAGTATAAATGACCAGTACAATCACACAGAATTGGCTTGCTCCATGATGTAGGTACCTTCACAAGTGTGTGTATTGCAAAGTGCCTCTTCGGTGTGTAGACCAATACAGATCCCACCTCCATTGGCAGGAGGTGGATTGTCACATGACCTCATCCGCCGGAAATGGCCACCCCCACAACTCACAGTACATTCGGTCCATGTAGACCAACATGACCAGGCTCCGCTCACTGGAACAAAAGCAGTCATGTTTGGTGGCAATTTTTATTTTTTACCTTACATCAAGAAGGCTTCCAGTTTTATTTACAGCTATTCTGAAAACTTGAACATGTCTTTATGTGTGCTGTTTGTATGTTCTATTTGTGCTTTTGTGGGTTTTGTGCAGGTGGTCCAGTTCCTGTCTACAATATATTTATATTTTTTTAGATATTCCTTGACCAAGGTGCATACACACAATATGGCACAATGTATATTGTAACAAAGTACCTGGGCACGGTTGCATGTTGCAATCTTGATAATCCACCGGGGATCCGATACATGCACTTGGACCGATTTTGCCCTCTGCTGTTGAGCAACCACGTCTCCGAGTTCGAAAGCCTCTGGAACATTGCTGGGAACAGGTAGACCATGTTTCCCAAGAACTCCAGTACGTATCTTTGGGTTGTGACAAAGTCCGGCCACCTGACTTTACCAAGTCATCAACCAGAGCTGGAAGTAAGATACAGAAAACAATTTCTAAAGTCAGGCCTTGTACATCTCAATCCACCAAATAAATGCCTTCTGGTCTCAGGTCCTCACAGTCGGTCTGGCAGGTTCCAGAACCGTCATTTGGACAAAACCTGGTCTCTATTTTCTTCTTTCCTAATTGAAGTTGCTGGACATCCCTTAGCAATGCCCGGCACGTGTATCTATATCTCTGTTCTTGGCGTGATCCATCTTGGCTGATGTTGACTGGCATCCAGGAAGTCCATGGGGTGTTGCGACGCACCTCAGGGCAGGCCTCCAGGTTACAGGTCTTATACTCCTAAACAGCAAAATCGATAGCTTCACTGTTACGGTTCATTATAACGGAGAATCAATTGATTCAGTGCGCAAACAACACAGTACCACGACACATCCGGGACAGATGATTCCATTCCCACAAGTTCTGGTCCTGGAGTATACCCCTCCTCCACATTCAGCACTGCATTGAGCCCAGGGCCCCCACGTAGTCCAAAGCACTGGTAATGGGCATGTACTTTTTTCATTGCACAGCCTGAAACATACAAGTATTGCTAAATATGTATGTTTAATGCTCACCATGTGCATTGTGCCAATTATTTCTTTTTTTATATACTTTTGATGTTCCCACATATATTTTCCTCCAAGTCCCAATTCCTCTCATTCCTTCTCACCTCTCCTCTCGACCTTGGCCAACACAGATTCGACCTCCGTAACGAGGTGAGGGGTTGTTGCAGGACCGCTGCCTCACTTCAAAACCAACACCACAACTACTGCTACAATGGCCCCATGAAGACCAGGGAGTCCAGCCACCATTCCTGAACAGGAGATAGAAAATCAACATAATTTCAACATACATGAGCAAGTCTGGGATTATTAGGAGAGATGGTGTCTTCCACTTGTTCCATTTGTTAGCATGCCTTGCACATGACTAAAAGACTTGAACAAATAATTTAAAAGAAAATTCTACAGACTTTACAGTGCTGAATCTAAGATTAAAAATAATGAGGATCTCGAATATCATCACTCTGGGTGAAATTTTAGCCTTTTTCTTTTTTGATAATTCCCATGCGAGTCAAACTCAAATTGTTCAGCTTGTTCATCTACCTTATTATGAAAAACACTCATTTGAGTAAAACCGCTAACGCTAAGAAAGAGAAACACAAATAAGATAGCTCTATGGTACAACTCATGTGTTTTAAAGGCATTTGTTGTTTCATTATTTCTTCAAAATTATTGGGTAAACTAGAAAATACCAACTTTTTTCATTTTCCTGATCAAAAACTACATAAACTGGTCCACTTAATGAAAAATGAACTATCCTTGCTTTACTGTCTCTTTAAAATAATAAACAAGTTCCATTGAAACTAGAAAATGGCTGGGAATTTATTCCAGTTTCATCCAGTCTAGTGCAACCTGTGACTTTTCCCATACGCCCTACTCTGGGCTCAATCCCACACTGCCATCGAATCAGCTAATAAAAGCCTAGACTGCATTTTCCAAATCAATTATACACTTAGTGAAAATGTTCCCACATTTGCATTTTAGCAAAAAAATAAAAGTGAAAACAATTTGAAATTTTGGCATTTTAGCAAGAAACAAGGACTCAATGCACATAATTTGCTTTAGGCTTGTCAGCAAGCTGTGAAGCTTGATAATGACTGATTTCTTGAAGCAAGTCCGCCTTACAGTTTGAAGGTGCAGTGTTTGATTCCGGCAGCAGCCTTCCTGTGTGGAGTTTGCATGTTCTCCCCATGCCTGCGTGGGTTTCCTCCAGGTACTCAGGTTTCCTCCCACATTCCAAAATCATGTATGTTAGGCCGGTTGATGACTCCAAATTGTTCGTAGGTGTGATTGTGAGTGTGAATGGTTGTCTGTCTATGTCTGCCCTGCGATTAGCGGACGACCAAGTCAGGGTGTACCCCGCTGACTGACCGAAGACTGCTGGGATAGGTTCCAGCACGCCCGCGACCCTCGTGAGGACGCGTGGTTCGGAGAAACAACTAAACAATGACAAGTTACGTTGCTTTAATAATGTTGTACTTGGATTACATTACTTACTACTTTTTTTTTTAACTAGTAACTTTATCGGAATACATTGTAACTCTGATTACAGAATATTGACCTCACATGAAGACCGCTGTTTTTGACACAGAGTACCTCTGAGATTAGTTGCCTCAGCATGTTGAGTTTACCTGGAGCAGTTGGCCACCTGAATGTTTGGACCTTTACAGTCGACCCCACCGCATCGGGGCACAGGTCCATCACACGAGCGAGAGCGGCAAATGCAACTGCTGATGTAACCCTCGCCGTCATTGTGGTTACAGGGTTGCCATGGTGCCCACGGGCCAAAGCCACCATCTTGCTTCAGATTCCTCACCTTGAGAAATAACAAATGTGTGTGTCTATGTGAGAGAGATAGCGTGAGATTATATGATTTACTGGGCACTGGGTGATGTTCTGGGCCCACTGGTTGATGTCGATGCTCTCTTCAAAGGTTGTACAACGCTCCTGTTTGCGATCCCAGCCACAATATGGGTCCCGGGCTTCTAGGCAGTGTCTAAATAGAACAAGTGCTATTGTTACAATATTTAGATATATTTTATAATATTTTGATCAATATTCAAAATTCCAGTCATATATGAAGGATTATATAATAAACATTTTCGCACTGCTGTGTTGGATGGCCGTAGCATCGTTGTAATGGGATTTTCACCAGTCTGTCATCAAGCCCCACAAACAAAGATTTGTCACCGTGTAGGATCTGGAGGCTCTTGATTGAGCCGGTTTGCCCTTCAGGAAGGATCTTGAGCTCCTCCAGGTAGCAGCCATGAAGAGTTCCATTTGTTGTGGCGAGAGTCTTCAAGATGCTGCCATATTCTGGTTGGCCAAAAGTTAACATTCAAGGCTTTTGTAGGATTCAAATTCAAGTCAATGTCGTGCTTCATTTACCGGTGCCGATGTACATGACGTGGTAAAGGGCATCGCGGCCCTGCACAATGTCCACTACTAGCTTAGAGAAGCGTACGTTGTCCTGGGTGAGCAGAGGGTTGACTGTCACCGGCTGTACCACATCATGCATTAGAAAGAGCCTTTGAGCATCTTGGAGGTTGCGTTCAGTCAGGTTCCCACCAATGCCTCCTTCATCCAGCGTGCCACACTGACAATACAGGAAACCCTTTTAGGATGCCCATCAGAAAAGCCTGTGTGTTTGATTACACAAACACACATGGTGTTACCTGGAAATTGGGTATGGGATTTAGCGCAGAGAGCCAGGCAGTCCGGGGGTTCTCCTGGTAGCGGAAAGGTCCATTGAAAGCTCGTGTGATGGCAGTCAGGTTGTAGGCACAAACAGCAGTTGCCGACATGCTGTTTCTGTAAGAGCAATTAGACTATTGGGAATTACAACATTCTGCAAAGGCATTTGCAGAGCAACGGGTAGGACTAGTACAAAAGTGTGTGTAATACTGACTTTGGTTCGCATGTCTTGATTAACCACAGGTTATTCTTAAATGTCAGTGCTGTCATTACACTGTGAAATCGCCTCCTGACATAACATTATACAAAGGAGAAAATAGTCTGGACTGTGCTTGGACACAAAGATAATATAGGTCTGAATGGTCTTTGGACAAAATAGCCTATGTTTATGAAGAGATGTTTGATCGCAGCGCTATTCAGGATAACTCACACATTAGTTGTAAAAATGCCATAGATCAAGTCCTGCTCTGGTAAGTAGAAGGTGCTCTGTAGTTCGTTGTAATGAAAGGGGATTTCTCCTGAGCGTGAGCAGTTTAATCGAGCCTTCATAAAGGTAGTCCAGGTGTCTTCCAAAAGGAAACGACCGCCCATGTCATTTTTACACATTCGGGCCACGCGAGAGAACACCATCTTTCCACAGTCGTTTTCAACAGCAGTTTCCCTCAGGAAGAAGTAGGCGAATCGGCCAATGTCATAAGCAGACACAAACTGAGGCTCTAAAGGGGGTGAAGTCATTAAAAAGAGAAAGGATGAGATGAAGAGAAGAGAAGGCTGATAGACAGTATGGGTGTCTTTGTTTACCATTCAGCCATTTAGAGTTATACTGGGCCGTGCGCAGTGGTTGCATGTTTCCCAGGCTCCTGTAGATGACTGGGTCGCGTCCAGAAAAGTCAATCACTGTGGCCGCGTACAGCTCGCCCATCTCCGAAATCATGGCGGTGGAGTTGTGGCGGGGGTCATACGGACATCGGGCAACACCGTTCACTGTGTCCAACACCTGACTGATGTTGTCAATCTGACAGCAAATGGGAAACCCTCACACAGGTTAATGAAGGTTGCTGGAGGATAATGAAATGGAGCGGTTGGTCAAACATCAAGCTAGCACCAACCTGCCTTGTCGTGCAGACAGGAGTGAAAGCATTGGTCCCACATGTTACAAGCGTCCTCCCGCTGAGCAATAAAACTCGTACGTAGTTTTGACACTCCTCCTGCATACAAGCATGACATGAGCAAACGTCATCGATTACATTTTGAACAGGCACTTCAAGAACTACCTCGGACTTCCCCTTGCTTTTGCATGAGTGCATTGTGACTTCATCGGGTGTCCATTCTGTTGCCTTGGGCAAAACAAAAAAAAAAAAAGAAGAAAAACACTGGTTTGGAAACGTTTAAAGTTTGACAACACAAACTCTAACACTGGGAAAGTACAAACCTGTATAAGTGAGGCATTGTCCAAACTCAGGCTGAAGAGAAAGTTTCTGTGAAAGACAATATTCAAGATCAGTATTTTTAATTTGTTTGTTTCTGCTTGGTGTGTAATTACTTGCACCTCGCTCCCACAATAATCTGCTTTCTGCTCAGGTCCACAGCCAACTGAGAGAAGTCCTTCACTCCTGGGTGTGAGAACTCCGACACCCATAACTTTAGACCTGTAATTATATGAAAAGGCCATGTTGCTATATCCACATATACAATATAATTAAAAGTAGCAGAACACCTGGAACACATAATGAACTGGAACTGATAATGGAAGAAAATACCAGCTCAGTGGCCTAGTAGTGGAGTGTCCGCCCTGAGACTGGAAGGTTGTGGGTTCAAACCACAGCCGGGTCATACCAAGGACTATAAAAATGGGACCCATTGCCTCCCTGCTTGGCACTCAGCATTAAGGGTCGGAATTGGGGGGTTAGATCACCAATTGATTCCCGAGCGCGGCACCGCTGCTGCTCACTGCTCCCCTCTCCCCCAGGGGATGGATCAAAATCACATGGGGATGGGTTAAATACAGAGGACAAATTTCACCACACCCAGATGTGTGTGTGACGATGATCATTGGGACTTTAACTAAGGTTAGGCAAGAGAGTGTGGCTCACTATAACTATTCCACAAACCCCAATTCCAATGAAGTTGAGCGGTAGTGTAGACCATAAAAGCACAATACAATGATTTGTAAATCCTAATCAAATCCTAAACTTGCAAACATGGGTTACTTAATGTTCAAACTGATGGAGCGAAGAAAGAAAGAAAGAAAGAAAGAAAGAAAGAAAGAAAGAAAGAAAGAAAGAAAGAAAGAAAGAAAGAAAGAAAGAATAGACCCCCAGGGATCCTGCGGCTCTAATGGAAGACCAGCCTTTATCCAATGACTGTCCAGTTTACAGCAGTGAAAAAACACAGTAGACTTCCGGCTGTGTCAAAGCGCTGTGACTTGTCACAAGTAGCTGCCACACCGCCACAAAGCTATTGGCACGGGGAACCAATAAACTCTCAAGCCGCAGGAATGTTTACTTTCACTCTGGAGTTTGTCATCTTTTTTGTAGATTGTAGTAGTACTCATTATTAGTAACTTATTATTGGCTGTCATTTGGGTTTTCATAACCTCAATGCATATGCACCTTAGAATATGTATATGAAGGCATTCCATCCATCCATTTTCCGTACCGCTTTGTCCCCACGGGGGTCGCGGCCATGCTGGAGCCTATCCCAGCTGTCATCGGGCAGTAGGCGGGGGACACCCTGAACTGGTCGCCAGCCAATCGCAGGGCACACAGAGACGAACAACCATCCCCATTCACACTCACACCTAGGGACAATTTGGAGTGCTCAATCAGCTTACCAAGCATGTTTTTGGGATGTGGGAGGAAACTGGAGTGCCCGGAGAAAACCCACACGGACCCGGGGAGAACATGCAAACTCCACACAGGGAGGGCCAGAGATGGAATTGAACCCGCACCCTCCTAACTGTGAGGCGGACGTGCTAACCAGTGTGCACCGAGCCAAGGCATTCCACAGTATTTTATTTGTCTTTCTTTATTGCAGTTGTTGTTTTTAAGTGTTTCAAAAGAAGCTGTGCAAGTACACACGGATGCATGTATGTAATTTGCATGTAACTTTAAACACTGCAAAACGAAGCTTCAAATTTGCTTCAAGAACCAGTATTGTATTTTTTTTTTTTTTACTCCTCCAAATGTGACTGTTCAACATTGAACTAAAAGCACACTGAATTTCCATTTCCTAAACCCCTTAACCAAAAGTGCCATATTGAAGAGTCTAAAAATAAATTAACTGGTTCATCAAACATAATTTTCTCATCACTATTAAACAGCAAACGACTCATTAAATCAGATATGTTGATTTAATCACTTCAGCAAAACTCAGATAACTGTAGCAATTAGAAAGGTAAACATGTAATTCTAGGAGACAGCAAATATATTATAAAAAGTTTGATGTTGGGTCTTGAGACTATGCATTAGACCAGTGGACCCCAAACCCCCGGCTGTGGACCAGTACTGGTCTGTGGATCATTTGGTACCGGGCTGCACAAGAAAGAATAAATAACTTATTTTACACCTCGGTGCCGTGCGCATCACATAACATTACTAATGTTATGTTGCTGGCACGATGTTATGAGGATGCTGCAAGTAAAGTTGCATAGAATACTCAGTGGATTCACGTTTATTATTATAGTATTATACTGTGATGTTCCCATACAGGATTCCCCCATGGAACTAAGGGTTAAAGGCTGAGTTGGGATGAGAGTTTCGAAAAAAAATTCCTCAGTTCCCAAATGCTTACTGGGTGTTGTTAAAAGGAAAGATGAACACATCCTCCATCCCACCTTTTTTTGAGTTGCAGACAAAGTCAAACGTGTGATTGAGTAAATATTTATACACACACGCACCGCACGCACATGCACGCACGCACATGCACGCACGCACATGCACGTGCACGCATGCGCACGCACGCACGCAAGCACGCACACACACACACACACACACACACACACACACACACACACACACACACACACACACACACACACTATAGTTTATCCACTTGAACATTAAATTGTAGTATTGAATAAAGGTTGTATGCTGTCAGATGCAACATCACAACTTAACTGAAATTGGGATTTGTAGTTCATCCTGAATGTGAGGTATGGCGTTAAAAATCAGGGCTCTCAAATTCTGTAATTCTCTAATCCAGTGACTGACAACTGCAAAAGCAAGTCATGGTCATGATAAAGACTGAGAGGGTCCCAGTTTCTTCAAACAGGTCAAAGCAATCAATATAAACTAAATCTGTGTAGTTGTGAACTTCAAAGAGTTCAAAGAGATGGGACACAAACAAAACAAGCAAAAAATGGCAGGGATCATTGGTTTATGGTGGTTGATATATGAGTTAATGTCTGTTGAGACGAGTTGCAAGCCGCACCCTCTCTGCCTGGGTGTGTCTCAGCCACACCCAAAGAGGCAGGCTGTTGAGAGCACCAGGTGGGGTTAATTAAGAGGGAGAGTGTTGGAGCTCACGGTAACCTGCCATGATTTAGACAAGGCAGCATTTCCAAAGGGCAGGACTGCAGCGGAAAGCTTGGAAAACGAAGCAAAAGAAGGAGCCGGTGAGCCTTTGGACATTTAAATATGGGGCTACAGCTCACATCTGGGTGTCTTAGGAAATTAATATGTAAAATTGATATGGGTTATGGTTATGCTCAGCATTATAGTGAAATTGTGGTAAATTATGTGGTGTATTCTAAAAAGTAAAAGCTAAAAAAGAAATCGGGAAAAATGTTTGTATGTACTTACCAGGGTTGAAAGCTGTTTGGCTAAGTCATCCTGACTTAGTATTTAAAACCTAAGTATTTGATTTTGGATTGTATTGCTTAATTATGGTTTAGAGCTTGACAATCTATTTGTGTTTATTTTAAGGTTTTTCACCTGTGTCAGCTGTGTTGCAAATAAACCAAAGACAAGGGAAAAAAAAACCCAGTCATGATCACTGAGTGAAGTCCAGTTCAAATCCTTTTGTCCAAGCGCCTTTCAAGTGGGGAGCTGCAGTGTAACCCCACAAAAGTGTGGGCCACTTGACAATGTCTATATTTTCATATCAAAGCAGTCTTCAGACTTTTCTACTGTGTTAATGAAGGTTCGTGATAGACTAAAACGTGTTCAGACTTAGATAAAGATTCATAACAGATAAATGCTGTTTTTAGCTGAAAATACATAAATATCTTACTTCCTTTTTATTTGGAAACTATTTTAACAGAAAAACACCAGTAATGTAATGGTAAATGTATTCATATATCAAACATATTACCAAGTAGAGGACACTTTCAAAATTATAATAATAATAATAATAATAACATAATTTAGACATACAAGTATATTTATGTAATACTGACCTGGGTGCAGAATACTACCAACAAGTTCTAAGTTAAATTTTGTGGTCCTATTTTTGGGGAATTTTGACATTTAATTTTATGGTAGTCCTTTATGTAATTGGAGTGGTCATTTTAATCTTTAATTTCTTCAATGTTTGCTATGTTTTAAATGTTATTTGGAACTATATATTATCTTTATTGTTCATAACTTAAACATGTGGTATCCACGTACCAACAACAGAAAAATGTGGATGGTAACAATTGACATCTGAGGCAAATATGATTGTGTCCCACTAAAACAAAATTTTGAAATCTTGGATTTTAATCTTGATTGATAACACATTTGATGATAACTTCTTGCTTCCGGTCTGTTAAGGACTTTCATTGAAAGAGATACTTAGGACTTTCATTGAAAGAGATACTTAGGCAACAATTTTACAATACCACTGACAGGCTTTATGTCAAACTGTCATTCAAAACTGGGCAAAAATTCAACTTTTTCTCAAGATGTCCTCACCTTGGTTGGACGCGACCGGATGTTCCTTTCGATCACAGTCTTCAGGTTTGGTAGGGGGTGGCTGCGACAGACACACAAGTACACACATGGCCAGCACAACGCCGCAGGGAGACAGGGCCCCCCAATTTAATGGAACCATAGTTCTAGTTGCATCCAATCTTCTATTGGGTGCCGTGGAACCACCTGTAGAAGCCAAAGAGATGCCTGTCAATCTTAACAACAATGTGGTATCAGTCATATTGAACGTACATATCCATCACACCGGAATTTTCACAAACTGCCGACACATCAGACCAAATTAGTTTCATCATGGACTGTCTTCTTGTTGTCCAGTCTTTCATTATCTTGGTCAAAGCTATTTCAACACCAATGACTTATAGCTCTGGCTATAAAATGTGTGTGTGTGTGTGTGTGTGTGTGTGTGCGCGCGTGTGCGCGCGTGCGTGCGTGCGTGCGTGTGTGTGTGGAGGGGGGGGGGGACACTTGCGGTGCCCTTTCAGAGACCAGCCTGGGCTCAGTGCCAGATGTCGGTTTAACTTTGAAGGCTCTTTGTGTCAGATTTGAATACCTTCAAACAAAAGGATGTGATAATGAAAATTAAGATAATGAAAAAAGAAAAATATGAGCCTACAGGCTTCGTCAATTCAAATGAAAGTAGCTGAATCTGAGTCTCATCAGACGGCCTGCTGGGTGACATGTTTGTGTTTATTTACGGCCGTTAACTTGTTTTGATGCCTGCCCTGACCTGTTTTGCTACAAAGCCACTTGGGAGACTCTTCTTCTGTGTAGACCTGGGCTGGCCAATCTGAACCTAATTTTATAGTTTGACATTTATGCCAGTTATATAACTTGAACAATATCCGCAATCTACTGAAGCCGCGATAATCGAACCACGATGTAGCGAAGGATTACTGTACATATCACCCCGCCCCTAACTGTTGGCCTCCTGGGTGAGAGGCCTGCTACTGAGGTCTGCCAGACTGTCCCCCCCGCTCCCCACTAACACCCATTCACTCAAAACACACAAAAAAAACAAAACAAAACACGGGGTCCATGAACTGGTGCAAATGCGGTTCAACGGTGCACTCCGGTGGTCTGTGGGTGTTGCGTTTATATTTTTTAACACACCGGTCTCATATTAAAGACGTTTTCTGTTTGGCATGTCTTTTCAGAAGACAAAATACATACTACATCAACAGTTAAAAAAAAAAAACTTACACTTTTTACCATGGCCATTTCCATATCCCAATTTTTACTTTACTCTGAGGAAAACAAATGTGAAATTGAAATAAATCATACATTGACCAACATTTCAAAACAGGTGGTGTCCGACATTCGTGTCCACTGTATCAAACATTTCAAAACTGTTTAATGGGAAGAAATGAGTCAATCATTCAATAACTGAGTTTGTCGGATCATTTGCTGGTTTTTGCTGTGACCGGTGTTAGAAAAACAATTTAAAGCCTTAACAACTTGAAGAGTGAAGAGATTAGCAGCACAGTGTGTCCAATTCATGTGACTTACATGTTTCTTAGTGGACAGGAGGAAATGAGTGAACATGTGACTACCAGACAAACATACCGAAATTGAGTTAAAAAGCCGACCATTGAGAGATTCTAGTCCATGAGCTCATTCCTTTACTAACTACTCAAGTCTTACAGCTTTATTATTTCTTTTTTTCTCTCTGCGTGGGCACATAACTTGTCACTGTGTGCTACACTTCAGTAATAACAAAGGTGCATTCACCTTGCCTGGAGAGTACACAGGGGTGGCTGAGTTTGTAGAGCTGTCAGAGATACACTGTACAGAAGGCTCCAACACTAAACATGTTCGATGGGCAATTTTAATTGTGGATACATCCATCCATTATCCTCACAAGGTTCGTGGGCGAACTGGAGCCTATCTCAGCGGTTTCTGGGTAGTAGGCAGGGGACAACCTGAACGGGTTGCCAGACAATCGCAGGGCACACATAGACAACCATTTGCACACACAATCAAAATTTGGAGTGGTCAATCAACCGTGCATTTTGCATTACATTTTTGAAATGTGGGAGGACACCGGTGTACCCAGGGAAAACCCACACGGGAACAGGAAGAACATCCAAAATAGGCTAGAGCCATTATCAGACCCACCACCTCTACACGATGAGGCGGTCGTGCTAACATGTGCGCCACTGTGCTGCACAAAAATTACTCTCAATGGCTCTTAATTTCCAAAATGTTTCAAAGAGCTTCACATACCGACAGTTAACAATTATTGAGGACATCACCTGATCTTAACCCCCAGGAGGGCAAGGTGGAAAAAATTAAAAACAAACAAAAAACATAAAAAAGAAAAAAAAGAAATACAAATCTTTTTAGACAGTTTAGGGAAAAAACTTCCAAGAATTGTGTTCTAAAATCCACAGCACATGATAAATGGACTGCACTTATATAGCACTTTATCACCACATTGTGCGTCACATTCACCCATTCACTCACACATTCATACACCAATGTACCGTATTTTTTGGACTATAATTCGCTCCGGAGTATAAGTCGCACCAGCCATAAAATGCACATTAAAGTGAAAAAAAAAAACATATATAAGTCGCACCGGAGTATGAGTCGCACTTTTGGGGCAAATTTATTTGTCAAAATCCAACACCAAGAACCAGCAACAACAGGCAAAACGATACGGTATGCTAACGTGACATATACACAAACGAGGACCTGAGAACGGGCCTGATGTAACATTCAGAGTTATTCAAATAACTTTTACATAAATAACACGTTTATCAAACCATCGGTGTCACTCCAATTCATGAAACTAAGCAAAGTTACAAGTTACAACACAGCTATAAGCTACGCTACAAAGCTACGCTACAAGCTACGCTACAAGCTACGCTGCAAGCTACGCTACAAGCTACGCTGAAAGCTGCAAGCTACAAGCCACAAAGTTACAGAACAGAAAACAACATCATGCCTGGAGATAGACACAAAGGTCTATCTTGGAAACAAGGAACCTCCTCACGACCAGCATTGACAATTCTATCTGTGAACATCGAAGGGTTCTCCTCTGCAAAACGAACAATCTTAGCCGCCCTGCACAGCACCAGACTTAGCAGAGTTTATTGAGAAGGGACAGAAATGTGTTCAGCTGTAGCTGAACCACATCTAGCAAGCCTTGTAACTAATTGCCTTGTAGCCACGATAAGAAGAAGAACTCCAATTCATTAAATCCATCGATCGTCCTTTATGTAAACAATGCCGCATATGCGCCGCGCCGCTGACGTCGGACTCGTGAGTTGCATTTCTAATTATTCCACAGACCCATATAACGATATACGTATAAATTATATATCAAATAACTATCATATAACAACAATATTATCAAACCATCTGTGTCACTCCTAATCATTAAATCCATCGATCAAACTCCTCGTCCTTTATGTCAACAACACCGCGCGTGCGCCGCATAGATCTAGTATATGACTATATTGTAGCGTTAACAAAGTACCAGGAAAGACGTGGGTTTGGTAAACGGCTCTTTATTTAACAAAACAAGGGTTCAACAAGCCAACAACTACTGAACTGTAATGATAAAAACATATAAGTTGCTACACGAAATAAAATATATCAAATAACTATAACATAAATAAGTTTTTCAAAACTTGTGTCACTCCAAATCATTAAATCCTTCAAACGTGGGGCCCTTCTTCATCTTCGTCATCCCGTGATGGAATCATTTGTCCTTTATGTAAACAACCGCGCGCGCCGCGCCGCTGACATCACTAGCAGGTCAAATTACAGTAATCCCTTGCTACATCGCGGTTCGTTTATCGCGGTTTCACTACATCGCGGATTTTTGTATTTTGAAAATTTGTGAAAAAATTCACATATAAGTCGCTCCTGAGTATAAGTCGCCCCCCACCCAAACTATGAAAAAAAACCGCGACTTATAGTCCGAAAATTACGGTAGTAAAGGAAACATGTTTACAATTGCCCTCTCTTTTTTTTTAAATTTAATTATTATTTAGGTATCGTAATTTTAAGTAAACAACAGGCCACTCACTCTTAGTGTGGATCGTGGCCCCTCAGTTGGCAATTCTTTTTTTTTTTTTTATGACAACCCTTTTAAACACAAACAACAGTGTCATTTGAGAATTTTGATGTTGCAGTGTTGCTCAGGTTTTGTCTCCACACAAACTCCAGCTATTGAGTCTTGAACTCACCAAGTTTGCCCTTATGTTTGAATTAATTGAGTTGATAAAAGAAGAATCTAGGAGAAAGTCTATGGGTCACCGCGCTTAAATAGTCTGACAGAGCCTCCATCTTGCTGTGACGTGTCTATTTTATTTTCCACCAGGGTGTGTAAAAGCACAAAAACAGGAAGAATTATTTGTGATTGGGCTACTTGCACTAGGCTCCTTGCAAACGGACATGCTGAGACGCTGAATGCACCCATGAAGAGAGCTTCATTAAAATCCAGTCAAGGCCTCTTTACTGGCGTTATTTATAACAGTGATATCGATCACAAGTCGTAATGTCCCCATTGAAAAGGGGTTTAATTTGTTCCGCATGACATCCCAAATAAAAGAGTTGCCTTGGGTCTGACTTTGTATATATATATATATATGAGCCTTGTCTAACTAAACCAGAGCACTTGGACTCCATCCAAACATAATCAAGAGGCACAGCGAATCCCTTTCTCTGCACCCACCCACCTGCCTCCTGGGATCCTGGGATTCCAAAATCTCTTCTCTTTATTTTAACAAAAAACATAAATAAAAATCCAATTGCGACATTGGCAGGGTCCATATGTTTTAAAAAAAAATCTCACCTATGTATATAGGTTGGAGAGCAGTGGAGGCAAGTCATGCAGACAAGGGGCATTTAAGGACCTCAGAAGGCATCCAAAGTCTCCCTATTAAAATGTTGGACCAGGGGTGAGCATTTCCGAAGCAGTTCTCAGCTCCTTCCTACGGAGGTGAATGGCCTCTCTGTGCAACCGGCCAACTATCTGCCAATGGGCACACTCTTTTACAAGTGAATGGACTTAGTTTTGCTACACTTAAAAGGAAACACTAACGGGCCGTGGCCACACCACAATGCGTAATCGGAAAATTGCCAAACCTCAGGATAGCACTTTGGCAATGGTGAGACGAGGCTGGGAGCAAGAATCCTAAAGAGGCACAGCTGCCCTGGACGTCACATCTCTCACTCGTTACACCAGCCCCACTTCTGTAGCGCTTTCTTAGTGACAGGGCACAGATGTAGGGTCAAGGTTCCTGGCGTCCTCCAAGTAATTCAATGGCCATATCAATTCAAAAGGATACCTGTAGGTCACCTGAAATTTGGCATTGATAGCGAACACATAACATATCAGAACATTAGCAAATGCCTTTTTGACATACATACAGTCATTCAAACCAAATATGCACTAAGTGAGGTGCAAAATGAGCCTGCGCAGAGCAGGCAGACAAACTGGTGCAAGCGGCAAATATTATGCTATAAAATACATTACAAATAAGAAAAGAATATACTCATAAAACCTACTTGATCACCATCACCGAAGTAATGCTGCAGGCAAAGGGTTGGCACAGGTCCCGCATCGCATGTTGAGCAAAGATGAGAAACAAGAGGGAGAGAAGTTGTCACGCACTGGCACGCTGACCGGCCTGTATGCAAGGAGGAGGGAGGAGTAGTGTGGAGTGTGACAGGGGGGCTGCTAGTGGTGAAGCCGTCCCGTTTCAGCACACTAGACTGTTACTGCAGGGGGTGGAGTGCTGAGGTTATTTTTCTAGTCTACAATTGGCTTGACGGGTTCAAACTTTTTTGCTACTACTCCAATGACTAATTCCATTTTGAGACCAACTAATCCAAACTCTGAGCATGTCTCTAACTAGAAATTATTTAAGAGAATATGCATTGTGTTCAACCAGATGTAAAATGTTCTTGAAATATGTTGTTTACGCCAATACATAAGGATCTGAGCCCCCAGTTAAGCAAACAGCTTTGCTGCAAAATCCAGGTTAAGGAGCTTGAGGAACTAAAAACTAAACCTACCCACAATTTAGCAAAATACACATTATATTGTGCTAAATTGTTTTCTTGCGAGGTTGGAATTGTGATGATTATGAAACAGTGTGACCTTTGCTGCAGTCAATTGGTTAAATGTTTTGTCCAAGTCATCAAGCACAAATAAATGTCGCGTTCCACAGGACAGTACTTCCATCGCTGTTCTGTAAGGCTGATGTTAATGCTCAAATTTTCACAACTGCTTACACACCCAGTTTCTTCGCATGACATGACCAATTATTGAGTGAAAATGTAGTAATACTATAGAAATGGCATAAGACACATTGATTCTGATGTTATTCTTGACCCACTTATGGAAATGTGTATTCGTGTAGCTAAGGGCTTATTTATGAGGAGGGCGAGTAAAAGTTTCCTGATTTTTTGTGATTGGCTTTTTTTTTTTTCAATAGACATTCCCGAGAGATTTCTTCAAATTTGTCAAAAGCAGTCTGTTAAACGAAATGGTATGCAAAATGCATGTCATTTTCCCCTAAACAGGAACTGCAAAGTTTACAACACATCCATCATTTTTCTGCAGCGCTCACCCTTATTTGAGTCACAAGTGAGCTGGCGCCAATCATCACTTAATTTTGGAAAGAGGTGGGTTAAACCTTGGAATGCTTGCCAGCCCACATAGACAAACATTCACACTTGCATTCACATCCTGCATGCATGCTTTTGAAATGTGGGAGCAACCTGGAAAAACCCACATAGGGTGACCGAATGTAGTGGGAAGAGTGAAATGCAACCATGACAGACAGCCTCATGGGGACAAGCACAGGAAGAACTTGCAAACTCAACACAGGGTGCTGGAACCTTGATTAGAAGCCTGAAGCTCAGAGCTGTGAGGCAGCCATGTGCAACACTAATACCCTATGTCTGCAAAGGCAACATGTGATTCAATAATGGTAACAATATACAAGCCAACACAAATGGACAAAATAAAATAGTAAGGGAATACTGGCAATATGCCAATAAAGGATGTGATGTATTTGCATGTATTGTGTTTCTCTTAGTGAGTACATTAGTTTATTTTATAGTCTATTTACTATGAACCAATCTAAAATTATGTAATAATTGCTAGTTGGAAAAAAATGATCCTCGTGCCATATCTTTTCTTTGTAAAGATAATGGTCTGTGTATACTGACACATTCAGAGTTATGAATTAAACAATGACTTGTAGTTTGAAGCTTGTAAAATATATTGCCAAGTTAATATTTGTTTTGGTATTCAATGCAGAGTATCTTTTTAAAGAAATAAGGCGACCTACAGCCTTTATCTATTCATAAACTCCTATCCCACTGGCGGAAAAACAATCACGAGTGGTTTTGAAGGCAGTGAATGTTGCAGGGTTTGTTCAAAGTGGCAAATGGTCGCCAAACGCTTCGCAGACATTTGCCTGAACTTTTCTTGTTGCAAGGAAATTTTGAGCGTTCAAAGTTCTCTTGCGACAAGAAAAATTACTAAAACCGCTGGCAAACATTTGCGACCTTGAACGAACCCCAACGCAATATTTGTTGCTTTCGAAAACATTCTCAATTGTTCACGACTGTACTGGTGTATCTCATATTGTGGCTGGTGAGTGTTGATCAAATGTGGCTTACTTTATTTAAAGGGCTAGAGACACCGGTATATGTATAAATCGGTTTTAGTTAGCTTATGGGCTTATAAATATAAATTGACGCTCGAAACAACGAAAAGGAAGCTGTTGCTCTGAAAAATATAATTTAAATTTGCCGCACAGACGAGTTTGACTGCACCGAGCCGCCAGCCGGAAGTGATGTCTCATGACGTCTCAAGTTGTACGCGTTTAGCTTCAGTGAATGTAAACAAAAAGAGAAGAGGGGCCAGCGCGGAGACGTCGGGCCAGGTTTGCGGCCAACCCAGCTCGCCTAGCCGTGCCTTCCATTATCCTGGCGTACGTTCGTTCGCGGGACGACAAGATGGGTTGAGTAAGCCTGATAGGATCCACGAACCGGACAGTGCGTGCCTGCTGTGTGCTCGTGTTCACAGTGGCCTGGTTGACTGTCATCTTTCCGGACTCTGCTGTGCATCGGGAGCGGCTAGCGTGCTATCACTCTTATTGTTCATCTTCTTGTTTTATTTTTTCCTGTGTTGTTTACTTGTATGTGCGTTGTGAACTCTGTCTTATCTTTCCGGACTCTGCTGTGCATCGGGAGCGGCTAGCGGGCTATCACTCTTATTGTTCATCTTCTTGTTTTATTTTTCCTGTGTTGTTTACTTGTATGTGCGTTGTGAACGCTGTCTTGTCACCCTGGGATAGTGAGAAACGTAATTTCGATCTCTTTGTGTGTCTTGACATGCGGAGGAATTGACAATAAAGGAGACTTTAAGACTTTGACTTTGAAAAGTATGTCGAAGCGTGACGGGAGGGGCACAATTCAGAAAACGTGCTCAGCTCGTCGAAAAAATGCGATTTAAGAAATAAAATTAAAAATGCGCCTAAAACCTAAACCAAACGCTGCAGATGTTCATTTCTTCATTCGCAGTGGTCAACTCGGCACTCTACTCTTTTTACTATGCCAACCTAACCACAGTGACGGGAGAGGCACAATTCAGAAAACGTGCTCAGCTCGTCGAGAAAATGTGATTTAAGCAATAAAATTAAAAATGCTTATAAAACCTAAACCAAACGTTGCAGGTGGTCATGTCTTCATGTGCCGAGATCAACTCGGCACTCTAAAGCCCCCAAGAGCACTTTTTACTTTTTACTATGCCAACCTAACCAGAGTGACGGGAGGGGCACAATTCAGAAAATGTGCTCAGCTCAGCCCAAGTGAACTGCTAGATTCATCATATTCTGCGTCAAAAGAGGTTTCTGAATCGGATAAAATGATGCTAATATTGCCGCTAGAAACGGAGCTGTCACTATCATCTGCCATGTTGTTTGGGTTTGTTGACATCCAGATGTACAACTTGTGACGTCACAGTAATGGCGCCGCCAGTTTGGCTTCGTGCGGGACCCGATCGATAAACTGGCATTTCATTTCAGCTTTATTCTTAGTAATCGGTGTCCATTTTTAATTTCCAATGCGGCAAATGTGTTCACTTTATACATTCTATCAAATTCCGTTCTAATTGAAAAAAAAAAAGGGATGTCTCTAGCACTTTAAATGCAAACTCACAGTTGAGACTACTGTTGAATGTGGAGAGTAATCAAGAACTATAATTTGTCATAGGAGACACCTTGAAACATTTGTGACCTTCATTAATAAGCATCATTTTGGTTTATTTATCTTCATGAAGCCACAACCAGCAGCAGCAAAGGAGTCCCACAGTGGTTAGCCTGCTCCATAGCCCCCACGCCCCCACCCTCACATAATGAACTTCAATGGCAGCCTTGTGCAGCACATAGCACTCCACTGTGAAACAAGCCTGCGTGTCACCAGGAAATATTGACTCAAAACGCTTCGTAAAAAAAGATGCCTTCACAAGCTTGGCGGTGTTGCCCCTGCAATCACTGAAATGGTCACGCACACAAATAGATGGTTAGACAAATAAATGATCATGGTTGACTGCAGAGAGAAATTCTGGGGGATAGGTTGATATGAACACTATCCAACAGTGGGGGTGCAATAACAAGCCATCATGTATATGTACTTGTGTGTAGGAGTAGAAATGTGAGAGGAAAGGCACAGATTGCGCAGCGCGTGGAGGATTAAGCCCGCGTGTCATGAGAGTTCATCAAGACTGAGTGCCAAACAAAATTATCCAGTTTTGCATTATTTGCCCATATTAATATTCATTCATCACAAATGTATCATTGGTCATCTGTGCTAGTGTCGTATTGTAACAGGCAGAACAATTAAATGCTCTTCTATTTGATGGCAAGAGGTACAATAAACCTGCTGCCACTCATACAACAGCGTAAATCATAATCTCCTGCCAGTATGACAACTTTGTGTTCAATTAAATAGGCCCAGATTTCACAATGACATTTATGAGTAAAATGAAACAAGATCATCAGTATTTTCAAGATTCACACTTTTTAGGCAAAGCTGCATTTGAGCACACAAACTGACGTGCCCTAATTTTTGTGCCAGTACAAGCCTAGTTTTGCCTCTTTGGGGATTTGGCAACCGCTCTGTGGTTGCTGGCATACCGAGGGTGGTTTCCTTTGACATGCGCCTGATGCACCTGACTATTTAATGCTGACTGAAAGTTGTCTAAATGTATTGCCTGCTAGAACCACATCTCATTATTGGCACAGGATTAGAATGCAATTTTGGGTGTATTTAATCGGGGCGCAGGTTAATGGATTCTGTGTGGTGGATGTCATCGTATGGTATTTAATTCATTAATATGGCAAGGGCACGCATAAATCTATTTAAATCATTGCAGAATTGCTTCATGGTTTGGATAACTCTTTCTGCCAGACCATTTGTAGCAGGATGATACGGCGCAGACTTGATGTGCTGAATACCATACCATTCACTTGCATGAATGTTCTGAACTTTTCTGACACCAGCCGTGGGCCAATATCACTGATAACTTGTTGAGGAATCCCAAAACTGCTGAAGGTAGACCTTAGCTCTTTGATGGTTCTCTCCGAATAGTTGTTTTTCATGATTCCGAGGCTACTTCTGGCCATTTGGTCCTCTAGTGGTCCAACAAAATCAACATGGACTTTTTGCCACCTTAGTCCCATGGATGGAAAGTTGCCAGCTTTGGGAGGTTTCTTCATTTCTGGCATTCACTACATTCTCTTCTATTGCTGCATCCAAGCTTGGCCACCATAGAGTAACTGCGTGTAGTTTTTTTCAGCCTATCTACAGCTCAGTTCCCAACATGTAGCTGAGTCAAAATGACTGCCCTGGTAGTTTTTGTGCTATAACCAACCAATGTGTTCGCCACCAGGCAGCTCTTTGTTCAAAATATTGTATGCTGTTATTTATTCATTTCCAATAAGATGAAACTCTGAACAGTCAGTGGCACACACTTTAATTTGGTGTGTGATAAATACTGCATAGTAAGGGCATTGCAGCGTAACCTAATTATTTAAGCTTATCTGATAGTAATTTCATAACATAAAAGTGCTTATCATCCACTGTTTTAAATGGTACACAGAGTAATTTACTGAATATCTAGCAAACAGCTCTGTACGCATAAATTTCCTTCATGTGGTAAATATCAGGCGAAAAACTTGGCAAAGACACATTGGGGCGATATGCTGATGAAATTTTTTTTCCCCTATATTTAACAACCCAAAGTTGACAAGTACGCTTGCCATCTTCTGCGCGTTTAACTCATCTCCTTCATATAATGATGAAATTTGGGCATCTTATGCACTTTATCATGCAACATACCTTTATTATTTTTAGCTGACACAAACTCAAATTAGTGACTCTATTTCTAACTTTAAAATGATGATCCTGTTCCTTGCCATGGCAAAGGATTGGAAAAAGCAAAATATTCCCAATTCATGGCTTTCATTTAAGAGAATAGTTTGATGGCAGGGGCGACAACAATATGGTAGAGAATGTGTTAATTGTGTCTTGTGCCATCTTGAAAAATACCTGCTTCGGCTATTAAAAAATTCTCAGTCTAATCCAAAATCATACATATAATTTTATATATTTTCATTAATATTATTATTAGACGACTCAATTCACATGTTGACAAAACTATGAGAAAAGAAGCAAGTGTTTGGATTAAAAACAACCTTTCAATATGTAATGTGGTTATTTTTCCTGTCACCATGACTACCATACAGATTAATGAAAGAAGTCAGGGATTTAATGTGCAGAACAGCTACCTTTTTATTTATTTATTTATTTATTTATTTATTTATTTATTTATTTATTTATTTTAAGTAAATGTATTTCCAGTGAAAGGGCTTTTGCTACCAGTAGATTCACCAAAAGTCATGGCCAACACATCTATTTTTGGAGGCTCTGTCTTTTCAGTTAGATCGCCATCTGCTGGTCAAAGTTGGAAACATCCAACTGGCATTTCAAGTTCCCATAAATAACTGCCCACACCATTCTAAAATCAAGACATTTATTTCGTCAGAAAATAAAACCAAGGTATATTTTTCAAGAGTAACCTTGCCAAGGTGGAAACACAATTCGTGTCATGGCAATACAATATACAGGACTGTCTCAGAAAATTAGAATATTGGGATGAAGTTCTTTATTTTCTGTAATGCAATTAAAAAAACAAATCATGAAAAAGTATATTAGTAGGGTATTCAACTAATCACTTGAATCGTCTAATTAACTCAAGACACCTGCAAGGGTTTCCTGAGCCTTGAAACACACTCAGCTTGGTTCAGTAAACTAAATCACAAGTATGGGGAAGACTGCTGATCTGACTGCTGTCCAGAGGACCATCATTGACACCCTCCATCAGGAGGGTAAGACACATAAAGACATTTCTCAAAGAGCAAACTGTTCACAGAGTGCAGTTTCAAAGCACATCCACAAAAGGTCTGTTGGAAGGGGGAAATGTGGCAGGAAACGCTGCACAACCAAGAGAGATGATCTCAGCCTTAACAGCATGGTGAAGAAGAGTCGTTTCCAGAATTTGGGGGCGCTTCAAAGACAGTAGACTCAAGCTGGAGTCCAGGTATCAAAAGACACTGTTCACAGACGTGTCCGGGAAATGGGCTACAATAGCCTTATTCCCATGGTCAAACCACTTCTGAACTCAAGACCACGGAATAAGCGTCTGACTTGGGCTATGGAAAAGAAGCACTGGACAGTTCCAAAGTGGTCCAAAGTCCTCTTTTCAGACTAAAGCAAGTTTTGTATTTCACTTGGAAGTCAAGGCACCAGAGTCTGAAGAACGGCTGGAGAGAAGCAAAATCCAAGTTGCTTGAAATCCAGTGAGAAGTTCCCACAGTCAGCGCTGGTTTTCGGGAGCCATGTCAGCTGCTGGTGTTGGTCCACTGTGTTTCATCAAGTCCAGAGTAAATGCAACATACAAATGAAGAAGGCACTAGGCCTTGATGTCTATTCATATGCAAATGAGTTAGGGGTCATAAAATTTTATGACCTTTTTATGACTTGTTATGGTATCATAAATCACCCCCTTTTGGATTGGGGCGGGGTTAGGGGCATCAAGATGGCGCCTGTCGTGATGGCGCCATCTTTGACTGTCGCCGTTTTGGTTTGCTGGCGCCATTTTTAGATGTGGATATGTATGGGCATCTATTTTTATGAATCAAAACAGGTGCAGCATCTGAGCTAGCTTTGCTACCAGCCAGTACGTGTGGGTTGAAGGGGGCCGTTTTGTTGAGAAGGCGAAGTGTTTGTGTCAGTGTGGGGGTCGTGAGAGTCGTCAGCATGGTCCCAAAGTTATCTGAAAGAGAAAAAATCAAGGTGTTGTCGCATGTAATTTGACAAACAATATCCATCCATCCATTTTCTGAACCGCTTAGTCCCCACGGGGGTCGCGGGCGTGCTGGAGCCTATCCTAGCCGTCATCGGGCAGTAGGCAGGGGACACCCTGAACCGGTTGCCAGCCAATCGCAGGGCACACAGAGACAAACAACCATTCGCACTTGCACTCACACCTAGGGACAATTTGGAGTGATCAATCGGCCTACCAATCATGTTTTTGGGATGTGGGAGGAAACCGGAGTGCCCGGAGAAAACCCACGCGGGCTTGGGGAAAACATGCAAACTCCACACAGGGAGGGCCGGAGGTGGAATCGAACCCGCACCCTCCTAACTGTGAGGCGGACGTGCTACCCAGTGCGCCACCGAGCCGCCCTGACAAACAATAGTTTAGCCAAAGTTGTCTGAAAGAGAGTCGCATGTAATTTGACAATAGTTTAGAGGATCAAGGGGGTTTTGTTGAGAAAATCATTGAAGTGTCGTCAGCATGGTGCCAAAGTTATCTGAAAGAGAAAAAATCAAGGTGTTGTCGCATGTAATTTGACAAACAATAGTGGAGTCGGCATTATTGGTGCCAAAGATATCTGATGAGGTAGAGCCTGCTGGAATCGTTTATTTTTGGAGGGAGATAGATGAAGGCCTCTGTTTTTATGAAGGTTGTCTAAGTTTAAAACATATCCTGATTAAAAAAACAAAAAAAAAAAACACGTGATACACAGAGGTGTGGTTTGAGAGAGGGGCTGGACCTGTTGTTGTTATATTACACCAGAGTATTGTGCTGCTAGTTCACAGAAAAGAGCTAAGCTAAAGCTGTGGTGTTAAACTGCAAACCTAGCTCAAATCATGATAGCAGAAACGCCGGTCAGTATCCATCTTTGCCGTAAAGGTCCTGATGGCTTGTTAGATGCCCCTAGGAAGAAACAGATGTATTTAAAGCGTATGCAACAGAGGCCTACAGAAAAACTTGAGCGGAGCTGGCATCTAATCTACTCTATGGGGATTTAAATTTTTTTACGAGACTGGTGAGTTGTCTTTCTTTATGAGAAATCAAGAGAGCTCTGGATCAAACAACCGCAACTGTGAGCAGGCCGGTGCGTATGGTACGTTGAACTCAAATGACTGGGGTGTTTTAAATCAA
The DNA here is from genome assembly GCF_024217435.2 of Syngnathus scovelli. Taxonomy (NCBI): domain Eukaryota; kingdom Metazoa; phylum Chordata; class Actinopteri; order Syngnathiformes; family Syngnathidae; genus Syngnathus; species Syngnathus scovelli. The sequence goes on from NC_090848.1 coordinate 22,681,041, forward strand.
CTCCTGCCCGAGGTTTTGACTGAATTTCTCAATGAATACGGGTTAGAAGGTGAGCTGAATGTAACTTGGATTTCAAGAATTACAGCCAGCGGAAGATGTTTTTTCCGGCTTAAAGTTTTTCCTCAAACTGTTGATGGGACAGAAGATGGAGAGCTAATCGATCTAATGTATCTAAAGCTAGAAGTGTTTAATAGCGAATGTGGAGTTTTCCAGACAATACTGAATATACCATTGACTGCCTGGTATTAAAGGATGCAAGCATTTGGTGAGAATATTACGGGACTTTTTCTATCAAGCCGTGTCTGGACAAACGTCGTCGGAGTGAAACGTAAACTGACTTTAGATTAACCCTTACTAAAAAAATTAACTTTAAACTACCCCCCTTGGCCCTCCTCAGCACACTAGACTGTGCTCCTCCTAGTCCCCCTCTTTTTCTCACCTGCAGTCACAGAAAGGTGGAGTTGTAGTCATTAGCATAAATATCTAAAATGTATAAGAGCGGACTTGCAGACGCCTCTTTCACACACATACACACACAACAGAGAAAGAAGATGGCTCAGAAAATCCTAGCCAGACGACTTTTACCAAGTTTTGTACCTATGGAACATGGGCCTGGCATCACATTCTGGTCCAGCCCTGACAACTCTGATGCAGAGACAGATGATGCGAACACGGCCTTCATAGCGGCACCACGGCCAAGCACGGCGGCTGAACAACCGGGACCAACGCCAGCGACAGGGGTGGAAAAGTTTGAGATTCTTCCATTGCCTACTCCCGACCCGAGCGAACGCATGTCACCGATCTGCCTCAACGATCTGCAACCCGATTCTCTCTACGGAGCTTTGTCATCAACCTTTGACGTGTTTGAAACCCCTGAAACCTCGGGGTACAACCTAGCAAGCACGATGGAGCAGCAACAGCAGCAGCACCAGCAACAGCATGAACCGTGGTTCTCGCCACGAGCGATCGAGCTGTTTGACGACGCATGCGCACGCTATCCTGAAAATGGCATGGATTTGCCCTGCTTGTCTGCTGCTGACATAAGAGTCATGCCTAGAGAGACAGAGACAGAGGTGCCCGGTGATTTTGAGGAGGCTGACGACACGATCGTTGACAACTACCTTGAGTTTGGCATCGTTCCTACCGTGACGTCGACACTTGTGAGAATCAACACACAACAGGACGCAGAATATAATATGACGGTAGAGCCTCTTAAATGGCTGGTGTTAGGGTTTTCCAGGTTATCTTGATCCTATGATTATGTTGGAATGTAACCTGTAATAATTAAACTCGCCTGTCCTGTCTTAACAAAAGTAGTAGAACAAAGTGCTAAGATCTTTTGAACTGATTGACTAGCTGCAGAGGAAGCAATCAAAGTTGTTCTGTTTCCCACAACATCGTAAAACACCCCCTGCTCTGATCTTACCAGAGGCCGGGGGTTCACCAAACCTGTCCACTCTCACCCCCACTCTGTTCCTCCTAATAAATATGCCCTTGCAGGGAGGAGACTTTTCAGACTTCATTCGATAATCGCTGTTCAGACAGCGACGAATGGACTCTCCACCTGCAGGTGTCTAAAAGAACTTGCTTGTCTCCTGTTTGGTTCTTGCAAAATAAGTTGGAGTGAGCAAATCTCTAACAGCTGGTGATTGAAGATTACATACGCCTGAAACTGATGGTCGCTCATCTTTTGTATGATGCCTTAATGAAGCATGCGAAAATAACGTGTGACGGATGTGCTCTTGATGACCTTAGCCAGATGCATCATACGTGCTTGTTTATTGAGGATCGAAGCTTTTATTTCTACGCGAATTATGAAGCAGTGACGGCTGAGTTGTGCAATGCTGACTTCCTCCATACGTTGTCGACAATGCTTTTCTATTTTAAAACCTCAGCATCTCTTATAAACACTCGCAATACGGTTTCTGCCATTCTACACGACCTAGCTCACGAGTGCAAGATCTTTGCGCGGCTCCGTATGATAAAACAAGAAGCTCGTGACACTGTGTTGAGTAACAACGAAGTAGCGCTATTATTTAGAACGTTTGGAAAGACACAATGGGAAATATTGTGAAAAAATGTGGGCCCAACTGGTGACTAACTATTTCTAGATATAACCGGGGAGCAGCTAAAGAAGTTTAAAACTCTAATAGGGTCCAAAGTAACACCATCTGTGTTATCTTCATTCATGCGTTATGTTAAACCTTAGGAGTTGTAGAATTTTTTTTTTTTTACCATGTTTTTATTTTTACCATGTTTTTATTTTTACCATGTTTTATACCTGTTTCTGCTTATTAGTAATGTTTTTAAGAACTTGTTGATTTTTTTCTGTAATGAACTATTGTGACCAGAAAAGCGATTGTTTCTCTGTGTTTATTCAATTAAAAATCACAAGACGTCATACCTGTTTGTTTTATTAACAGCGTCACACTCTGATATCCAGCAGAACTTACCTATCAATGGGTGGCGTGAGATGTCTTCAAAGACTCTATTAGTGTGCTAAGAGTCCAGCTAGTTTTGGGGGAGAGACACGCCTACACAGAACAGCGGCTGTTAGCTGTAAAAACACTAACATTAAAAAAGTGAAAGCTTTTTTATCCGATCAAGATGCTTACACTTTACACAAACCAGCCAGAATAACTTTTCCTAGAAATACACTTTACACAAACCAGCCAGAATAACTTTTCCTAGAAATAAAGTTTTTGTTCGAGGTCCTATGAGACAATTCCAAGCAGATTTATGCGATATGTGTCACGTCTCGTCCCCAACTGCTCCACTATGTGTCTGTTGTCTTGGTTTCTGTCTGTGTGCTCGCCCCTCCCCTCCTGTGCCCATGATCAGTGTGATTGTTCCCACCTGCCTCTCGTTACCTGTCGTGTATAAAAGTCCTGTCTGCCCCTCACTCCCTGTCGGATCATTGGTATTGGTTGCTGCTGGTTTTGGTTGCTGTCGTTCGGGGTTGTCGTACTGTCCTGCTGTCTTCTTGTTTCACGTCCCGGTCAGTCAAGTTATTGTTTGTTAAGTCATGTCAGTTTGCCTTTTGAGTTCCGCCAATAAACCCTGGTCCAAGCTGCACTTGGTCGTCCTGCTCCATGCTCCACCCCCGACCATCACAGCGACCAGCGCTTGGACCCCCCCTCCTCCATCAGATCCTGCTGCGATGCCCAATTCACGACCGCCAATCCGTGTATGTTCCAGCGCCATGGGCTTTGCGGCATCGTTGGGACTCTGCTGCCGGAACGCCGGACCCGTGGCCACCATCGGACTTTGTTCCGGCGACGCTGGACCCGCGGCCGCCATCGGAGTGCTTCTGGCGCCAGCGGCTTTGCGGCCGCGATCGGACTCTGGTGCCGCGACGCCGGACCCACGGCCGCCGTTGGAGTGCCTCCCGGCGTCATCAGACTCACGACCGCCATCGGGCTCCACCCCAGCGTCGCAGGACCCGCAAACGTCAGCAGACATCCAAGCCAGCTGCGTCGGACCCGCGATCGTCCCTGGCTCCACTCCCACTGCTGCAGCGCGTGACGGCTCTTGCCGCCGCGCACAGCCCCGCCTTCCGAATGCCGCCGATCACGGTACGGACTTTGTGAGTGGCCGCCGATCGCGGTACAGACTTCCGGAGTCGCCGCCAATTGCCGTACGGACTTCCTGAGTTGCCGCCGATCGCGGCACAGACTTCCAAGTCACCGCCCGAGTGCGATTCGGTTCCCCTAGTTTTTTTTTCCCCCCCAAGTCACCGCCAGAGTGCGGTTCTGTCCCCTAGGTCGCCGCCTGAGCGCGGTTCTGTTCCCCGAAGTCGCCGCCCGAGTGCAGTTCTGTCCCCTAGGTCGCCGCCGGAGTGCGGTTCTGTCCCCTAGGTCGCCGCCCGAGCGCGGTTCTGTTCCCTGAAGTCACCGCCCGAGCGCGGTTCTGTCCCTGAAGTCGACGCCCAAGTGCGGTTCTGTCCTCGAAGTCGCTGCCCGAGTACGGTTCTGTCCCCGAAATCGCCGCCCGAGTGCGGTTCTGTCCCCGAAGTCGCCGCCCGAGTGCGGATCTGTCCCCGCAGTCGCCGCCCGAGTGCGGTTCTGTCCCCGAAGTCGCCGCCCGAGTGCGGATCTGTACCCGCAGTCGCTGCCCGAGTGCGGATCTGTCCCCGCAGTCGCCGCCCGAGTGCGGATCTGTCCCCGCAGTCGCCGCCCGAGTGCGGTTCTGTCCCCGAAGTGGCCGCCCGAGTGCGGTTCTGTCGCCCAAGTCGCCGCCCGAGTGCGGTTCTGTCCCCTAGGTCGCCGCCGGAGTGCGGTTCTGTCCCTTAGGTCGCCGCCCGAGCGCGGTTCTGTTTCCCCAAGTCGCCGCCCGTGTGCGGTTCGGTTCCCCAAGTCGCCGCCCGAGTGCGGTGCGGTTCGGTTCCCCAAGTCGCCGCCCGAGTGCGGTGCGGTTCGGGTCCCCAAGTCGCCGCCCGAGTGCGGTGCGGTTCGGTTCCCCAAGTCGCCGCCCGAGTGCGGTGCGGTTCGGTTCCCCAAGTCGCCGCCCGAGTGCGGTGCGGTTCGGTTCCCCAAGTCGCCGCCCGAGTGCGGTGCGGTTCGGTTCCCCAAGTCGCCGCCCGAGTGCGGTGCGGTTTGGTTCCCCTAGTTTTTTTTTTTTGGGACGTCGGGAGACGTCCCTTGTGGGGGGGGGTTCTGTCACGTCTCGTCCCCAACTGCTCCACTATGTGTCTGTTGTCTTGGTTTCTGTCTGTGTGCTCGCCCCTCCCCTCCTGTGCCCATGATCAGTGTGATTGTTCCCACCTGCCTCTCGTTACCTGTCGTGTATAAAAGTCCTGTCTGCCCCTCACTCCCTGTCGGATCATTGGTATTGGTTGCTGCTGGTTTTGGTTGCTGTCGTTCGGGGTTGTCGTACTGTCCTGCTGTCTTCTTGTTTCACGTCCCGGTCAGTCAAGTTATTGTTTGTTAAGTCATGTCAGTTTGCCTTTTGAGTTCCACCAATAAACCCTGGTCCAAGCTGCACTTGGTCGTCCTGCTCCATGACAATATGCAATCACTAGCACGCTACAACGATGGATATAAATATTTACTAACCGTAATCGATATTTTCTCGAAACGTGCATATGTACGCGTTTTGAAAGCTAAAACAGGTACGCAGGTCACCAAAGCATTTGAAGATATCCTATCAGTTAGCGGTTTGCCATTAAGCGTTCAAACAGATAAAGGGGCGGAGTTTTTTAACAAACATTTCCAGAAATTAATGAGAAAGTACAATATTACACATTTTGCAACATCTTCCGATACAAAAGCGCAAACCGTTGAACGATTCAAACAAAACGTTGAAAACGTGCATGTGGAGGTATTTCACAGCTAAGAACACGCAACGCTACATTGATGTAATTCAGGATTTTATTGTCAGTTATAATGACAGTTTTCACAGTAGTATAAAAATGACACCAAATGCCGTAAACGAGGATAATAAAGATATTGTTTTTACCAACCTGTATACAAACAACCCTTTTCAACGCGAGGACAAGTTCCGATTCGCTCCAGGTGAAACTGTGCGGCTTTCAAAGCTGAGAGGGGCTTTTGAGAAAGGTTATTTACAGAGTTATACAGGTGAAATATTCTGAATAACAAAACGTCTCCATCGCGTTCCCCCCGTCTATAAAATATCGGACTTGGATGCTATGCCTATAGAAGGCAGCTTTTACGAAGCGGAATTACAAAAAGTAAAAATTCTTAAATCACGCACCGTGTCAGGCAAACGCGAGTCCCTCGTCCACTGGGTTGAATGGCCAGCCAAATTCGACAGTTGGATACCCGCAAAGAGTATTAAAAACATTTGACGTTCGATAAAACGGCCATTCTGTGAAAATTACAAGATGGGTGAAAGCCAGAGAGAATTTTACGTAACATTAGCGTCAAATGCTAGTATACATCTTTTTAGCGAGAACAGCCTCACAGAATTTAAAACCGAACTAGCGCAACATATCGATTTAAAAGGTTCGTGGGAGGTCGGTTTATGTGAGATTTCATACATCAACTCAATCCCTAACGTTCCTGAGAAAAAACGGAATTTCTTTCTGAAACAGCCTAATCTTCCGGTTCATAGAGGGGACGTGTTCCAAGATGAATCAGAAGTGCGGACCATACTTAAAACGCGAGGCGGGGTCTATAAAGATCATGAGTCGTTAGCTTTGGACATTCAAACTCTATTAACTAAAGCGAGTAACAAAAAGATTGATGTCCAATTTGATCAACATAAACAGAGGTTCTTGTTTTCGGGCGAAGAAGGCGTTAGAGATTTGCTCACTCCAACTTATTTTGCAAGAACCACACGGGGGAGACAAGTAAGTCCTTTTAGACACCTGCAGGTGGAGAGTCCATTCGTCGCTGTGTGTACAGCGATGTTCGAATAGAGCTCTGAACTCTCCTTCCTGCAAGAGGATATTTATTAAGAGAAACAGAGTGGGCTGAATAGAAAGCCCTTGTCCTCTAGTCTAAACATCTCAGGGGATGTTTTACGACCTTGTGATAAGGAGGACAAGGTAAGGTATTTATTACCTGTTGCATTCCAACATAATCCTATGATAAAGATAACCTGGAAAACCCTAACATCTCCCTCCTGTTTTATCATATGATTATGCTACCCCAAACAACAAAGACAAGTAAGAAAAAAAAACACATATACGTATAACGAAGAAAGTAGAACAGTAAAAATAAAAACAACAAACAATGATAGCAACACTTTCCAGTGAAGATGAGGCATTACCTCAATACCCCAGATCAAACTCATTGTGTAAGCGAAAAACCTGCTGGCCAGATGTTATTAGCAGGAAAATTCCTACACGGTCCCTTTGCCTTAGGCGACCAGAATGCTATCAATAAAAAATAAAAAGAAAAACACAGAAACAGTACATCATTGTATCCATCACTTGCGAAGCATATTTGATGGCCAAATCAACAAGTTTCCGTAAAACATTCTCAACAGAACAGCATCTACGCAATCCACGTCTCATTATCATTATCACAACTGTCACGTCTAAGAAGTTGTATATGTGATCGCGTTTTCGTCAGCCGATGATGTTCTAGTCTGTAGGTGAGGCCTGTCACACACACTGGCGCACACACTCGTGTCCAGTTGGCAGGCAGCATCGGACAACTCTTGTGACCACAAAACCATGATCCGTACTGAACAGGCACGTGCACTCATAGGATGCAGGTGAGGCAGTGCCTCTGAACTTCTGGATGAAGTAGGTCCCGTCCGATGGTGCAGCCATGTTGGTAGTAGAGCCCTTACACCTTGAAAACGGCTCTCTCATCCTGGCACACAGCGGTGATGTCCAAAGCTCCCATCCAGTTTCCTCCTGGAGAGCAGTCGTCGTTAATGCATTTGTGGGTCCTGCTACCTTGGATGTAACATGTGTAATTCACTCCAGCTGGTCTCTCCGTGTAAGCCACTTGTGGTATTGTTCATCCTCTAACAGTCACATTGAGATTTGCCCAGAAGTGTTCATCTTAGGCACCGTGTTTCGCTTCAGTGACATTCATTGCTCTGGCCTCCAAGCGACCTAGTGGGGAGGAAGAGGGGAGTTTCGAACACACATAACACCCCTCCCGTCGTGGCTGGCCCAGTTCCTTCTTTTGATGACCTCGATGTAGACCCAGTCTCCTGGATTGATGGGGTTGTCGACCTGTGAGGAGGAAAGATCAAGTGGCAGTAAATTTGTCTTTGACACAGTTTGAGCGTCCTGATCATATAATCTGCCAAGGACTGCTCTTCATCTGTTGTTTGCAACTCTCGTAGTCAATTGTCGTGCCCATTTAACTGGCAAATAGGAGTGTTTGCGGGAAGAGTTTGAACACCTCCTAATGATTCCCTTTAACCAAAAACTATTTATGACAGGGGCGTTCCCATTTATTGCCTCCTGGTTTAAAAAAAATTCTTACCCATGCCTTTTTTCTCCTCACACGCTCGCACCCACACAGGGTGCGCACACACACACACACACACACACATGCACACACACACACACACATCTGCACGCACGCATACACAAAACGGCATACAAAGTTCAGACGAACGACAACAGACTGTCACAATTTTACAGAGATTACGCACAAACACAGAACACACAAACAAAGGGATTCTAATCCATCTCTCATGTAGCTTCTTTTGATAGAATCTCCTATCGGTAATTGTATAGCAGACGTTTTAGCATATAATCCCATACTCTGCTCTCTCGCTTCTACTATTTCATGTCGGTGCAGTCGTAGGTGGCCCCTATTGCAGTCATTGTCTTGTTAACTGTCGCCTTGTGACTCCTATGCATGATTGTGTGAATGTCAAAAATTGAACGTACCTAACTTTCTGACCATCCAACCTCCACTCTGGTACAAAAAACCTTACTATTGTATTGAGTAGGTACATTGAGCATCCTAGCTTCCTCCTGACTGCCAAATGTCCTGTTCTAAAATTTATATAACTCGACCTCTACGTCTTAAGCTTGATGAGCCAAAATATCAGATCTTGCTCTTGTTTCCTACCGTTTTAGCCTATTTGTTTTATCCAAATCCGTTCAATCTCTGATTATAATGCTTTTCTCTGTAGCCCTACGTATTTTTGAAATTTTTATTCATTTAATTATCAAATCTCCTCAGTTCTGTCAAACTCAGTGCACAATGAACCTCCCTTCAACTTTGAACCAAGCTTCACCAAATTTGGTAACGCCGTAGCAAGGAGTGCGATTTGGTTGTCGGACACTCCAAGTCCATATCTTTTTGCCGCATTTCACCCTCTCAAGTTGGTGTTCTTTTGTTGTTGCTTCAGAGCGACCCCATCCATCAGTCTTGAATGAGTCCATTGTTCAAATGAGTCAATTTTCAGCATTGTGAGTTCCTCCGCTTTTCACTGTCTTTTCTGGTCCCCGAGGATGTTGTCTGTCCTCCGGAGTGTACTTGTCCCCCTCCAAGTACAACAGCAGTCTTTTCTTGTCCTTCGCCAAAGGTCAAAGGTGCTTCAGAGCCAGGCACCATTTTGTGGTTGTTCACGGCTGCAGGCGAAGTCTCGGATTGGGTTTCAGGGACCCTGACACTGAGAATGACAGGCTGGGACGTCAAACTTGTAAGACTATCTCCAAATGTAGCTGCTTCCATCAATTTGCTGGTAACATTTGTTTACCAAACTTCAAATTCTCCTAATAACAGTGGTCTCGTTTTTATATTGTAAATCCTGCAACTCATCCTATTCTTTAACATATACAGCGGTTGTTGACAAAGTACACATATAAACATCATACTTTCATGGCAGTCCAGATCCGACACAGCAGATCATCCTGCAAAGGTCAAATTGATCTTTTAAATTGGAGGCATTCAGTGTTTTAGTTTTTGTTGAAACAAGCTCTACAAAAAAAATGTTTGTTTTGTTTTGAAAATGTTTTGAATATGAATCAAATCCATATGTTGTATAAAGCTGACTGACCTGCCCCACCATCCCTCCTCTTGAGCCATGTGACACGCACCATGGCTCAATATTGCAGCCCATTTGCATAGGTTCTTTGGTAGGGTAGGTCATTTATAGATTCCATTCTCTAATTTTGCCCCTCTTTTCGTCCATAATTGAATTTCACTCTATGGACTTTGTCGCCGCACATCTTTAAAAATGTTTCAGTGATCTAATTTGCTTCTTGTGTATATAAAATTTGAAGTGTCTTTTGCGCTGCACCTTTGTGGAATCTGTCTGCAAGCTTGTTACCTCTTGACACCTTATCAGTCTCGTGTTTGTGTGTGTACTGCACACATGCACATAGCTACTTTTCGTGGCAATTGGACTGTTTTGACAACTAGCTTAGCAAGTAAATGCATGGCCTCCCCGAATGGGGAGCGACTCAGCTAGCAAATGATTAGACATTTTCACTTTCTTGTAGTTTCTTTAGTTACTTTTCAATCGTTTTCTCATTGTTTATCACAAGAATCTTAGAAATTTGAATACTAATCAAAACGTATGTTTTATTTTACTCAATTGTATGATTTAGAGAATCCATATGTAGTAAAGTGTTGTATTACTACATATGATTTCATCATCATTTAATTTGACTTTCTTTCCAAAACGCTTCTTAATTTCTCAGTTCACACATCTTATACATGTGTTACTGGTTCTCCAGTTTTTTCTCTAGTTAATTATCAATCCAAAAGCTACGTGTTTCTTTCTAACATTCAACCTGCTCAAAATCACTCTTTCATCAAAGTCGCTCTACTAATTTTCCATAGTAGTCGCCAACGACTTCAACCATTCAACCTTTCATTCAGGCAATCATTCATCAATGCTCATCATATGCATCTCACACAGTCTCCAAAAAGGAGTCATACTATCACATTGGTCCCAATTCATCCAAGCTCACCACACAACATTCATATATCATTTTCAACTCAGGTTTCCTGGTAGAACAATCCACCAGTCCAAAAAAAACTTAACTAAAACAAATAACTGGCAAATTAATCTGAATTTTTTTCTTTGTTTTTCAATTTGAAGAACTCAATCTCTCAGATTTAGCTTGCATTTAGAATTTTGTATAATCTTATAACACAACCAATCAATTATTCCTATTTAATGTAGCATTGCAAAATCTTAAATTCACAATTTAGCTCCTTCCAATTCCTGAAAGCATGTTCTGTCGTTCTTTTTTTTTTTTTTCTTTCTTCATCGAATTTCTCATGTGAGCTCGACACTTAACATGCACTAGTGTGGATTAGTTTCTGCTCGCAAACAGATTTCTCTCTTTTCCTCTCATTTTTTTCTGTCAAATTGTTTCTGTTCTGCGGTGTAAATTGAATAGACAACAGTCTAGCAAATTTCTTTATACTAAACGTTTAGCCAATCTTCATCAATTTGGGACTTTTAACTTTAACACATACGCACACACATGCACAGCTCTCGTGTGCGGAAGGTAGGTCCCAGTACCAATGATTCGTCACAGGCTGGCCATTTCCTGTGGTCGATCATGAGCGGGTCCCTCCCATGCACACGAGGACAGTACATTCTAATTTTATTTATTTATCTTCTAGAAGCAAGTTGCATTTCTTTACCACTTGATTTGTATATTTTAACTTTAGTGTAACACAAATTGATCTCTAGTCATTTGTAATTTGCCACCTCAAAAATATTATTATTATTATTATTATTATTATCATTATTATTATTATTATTATTATTATTAAACTCCTCTTGCCCCTCGCTTGAGCCGCGGCTTGAGCTGCGGCCTTGCACCCGCTCACAGGGGCCTTATTGTCTCCTGGTCTGACAAACACTTGTGACCTCATCAGTTTTCATCTTTCTAGCTTTTGTCTCTTGAATTCGTTCTCATCTCTTTGTGAAGATTTCAACCACACTCTAGCACTTCTACCACTTCTTCCACATTTCAAATTTCCTTGTATTCCATACATATTCTTTCACTTCAGCATCTATTGCATACAATTAAGAAATCTACTCGCCATGAACTTCTCATCTCAAAGAAGGGCAGAGCAAGAGATTTACCGTTCTTATTTCCCATCTTAATTTTAGTAGTTTAAGGTTTTAAATTTTTTTCAATTTTTTTTTCTTTGAGGATCCTCAATGCAGGTTTAAATTGACCTTTCAACAGATTACTAGCCTGTTTTATTGCCGTGGATCAACGCTAGAACTGCTTTCTAGTCAATTTATCCTACCAGTCACACACTCAATCACACAAACTCCAGCGCTTTTTTAGGCCTATCCAGGGATGGGTGTAAAACCCTCCCAAACAGCTTTGGAAAAACGGACAAAAGAAAAAATCTACGCCCTTCTTCAATTAAGAAAAAGAAGCTCTGTTTTTCTTAGCCCGTTTCTTCCACTGGGACTTGAACCCAAGCTGTTCTTTGGCTTGGAAAAACATACAAAGAAAAATCTACGCCCTTCTTTGATTAACAAAAAAGAAGCTCTGTGTTTCTTAGCACGTTCCTTCCACTGGGACTCTAACCCAAGCCAGATCCCTCAGCTCGGAAAAACAGACAAAGAGTCTACACACTTCTTCGATGAACGAAAAAGAAGTTCTGCCTTTCTTAGCCTGTTTCTTCCACTGGGACTTGAACCCAAGCTGGCTCTCGTGCACCTCTACGTGTTACGCGTTTAACAACACAACACAACTTCAGGCCTTTAACTTGTCCCCTGGTTCGTTGCACTGCCGGGTCCCGTCAATCCACCTCTGTCAGACGAAGGCAGACCTAAGATGCTGGCCCAGCGAAGAATTCTCTTCCCAGGACTTTCTTCTCCAGGTCCTCCCAATGGACGCTGGCTTGTCGACAATGCAGCACGTCCTTCTTCGTCAAACAGATAGCGGTTATGAGGGATCCCGGGTTTCGGCACCAAAATGTTAGAGATTTGCTCACTCCAACTTATTTTGCAAGAACCACACGGGAGACAAGTAAGTCCTTTTAGACACCTGCAGGTGGAGAGTCCATTCGTCGCTGTGCGTACAGCGATGTTCGAATAGAGCTCTGAACTCTCCTTCCTGCAAGAGGATATTTATTAAGAGAAACAGAGTGGGGGTATGAGTGGGCTGAATAGAAAGCCCTTCTCCTCTAGTCTAAACATCTCAGGCGATGTTTTACGACCTTGTGATAAGGAGGACAAGGTAAGGCATTTATTACCTGTTGCATTCCAACTATGATAAAGATAACCTGGAAAACCCTAACAGAAGGTTTGAGAATTATGTTCAAGAGCCCCCTAGCGTACATTGTTGGAATGAACCCTGAACATTGGCTCTCACTCAAGCCGGAAGGCGTAAACGCACAACATCCTGCCGACAGACGAGCCGGATCATATTTCATGTTCATCTACACTGACGTCATACATCATCAGACAGTTGGTGACGCCTACGCTCCAATGCTTAGGACGCTACCTATTGAGGGTAGTTACGGCGACGTTGTAAACAAAACTTTTAATCCGGTTTACTATTTAGATGTGTGCAGAAGCCATATTGAAACCATTTCGGTTTACCTGCGAACAGACCAGAACAATCCGATAGATTTCGAATACGGGAAAGTCATTCTCATTCTGGATTTTAGATCGAAATAATAAAAAATAATGATGACATCAACAACGCATCCCGACCTGTATCGTTTTGTCGATTATTATGAAACACAAGTCGGGGGATCATTTCAAGGATTTTCTGGTGCCCCGATTCAATATGAGAGTGGTCTGGGGTCTATTTTTGCAAAACTATTCCGCTTCGTGATGCCTATGTTCAAAAACGGGTTTAACTTGGCGAAGCCGCATCTTCAAGCCGCAGCTAAAAACATAGCAACGGATGTAGCAGGGCGCGTCATTCAAAGAATCCACCGGAAACAAGACACCGATCAACAAGGTTCCGGTCAAGCTGTATTGTCACGTGGGAGTCTCCATCCTGGAAAAAGGAGCGTTAAAAGAAAAAGGCGCTCGACCGGTCTCAGAACAGTTGTCAAGAAAAAGCGGAGGAGACGCAAGACAGATATTTTCTCTTAAAAAATGGCCCTTCTACATTTTAAATCAGTCGAGGCAACGCTATCAAGTCTCGATTTCTTTGGCCCGCCCTTAACGCAACTCTCCATAGAAGATAGTTCATATGTCGAATTTCAACCTTTGTCCGCAATTGTGGACCAGGGCCCCATAGAATTTTTTATACCCGGGGACGGCTCAAAATATTTAGATTTATCCGACACTTTACTACATCTCCGTTTAAAGGTGACGCGTAGGGATGGGACAAATATTCCACCGCAAGAACAAGTTGGCATTGTGAATTTTCCTATAAACACAATTTTTAGTCAATTAGATATTTCGCTGGGCGGGCGGCTAATCTCACAATCTAGTGCCACACACGCCTACCGGTCCATCATCGAGTTACTGTTAAACATTTCAAACGATTCTTTGGAGTCACAATTCACAGCAGGAATGTTCGCAAAAGACACTAGGGGGCGGATGGACTCCATTGCGGTCGAGGGAGCTGACATTAATCTCGGGTTTTTGCGTCGTGCGCAGCAGATTGCAGGTTCACGTGAATTCCACCTAACGGGACCGCTTCATGGAGATATTTTCTTTTCCGAACGTCATCTATTGAATAATGTGGATCTGCGTCTAAAGTGGAGACCAGTAGAGCTTCTAATGATTTCTGTCTATGAGCGCTCCAGACAGCGACTTGTGTCTCAAAATACTAGGAGCATCCCTATTTGTGAAAAAAGTAACAGTCTCACCGGCCGTAGCAATAGGCCACACTGCCGCTTTACAGAAAGGTAATGCGCTGTACCCATTAACCAGAATCAATATGAAGACTTTCTCCATTCCTCAAAACTCAAGAATCTGCCATCAGGATAATCTCTTCCTCGGACATATCCCTAAACAAATTGTAATAGCCCTAGTAAACCACAACAGTTTCATGGGACAGAGAGATTTAAACCCGTTTAATTTTTTGCATTATAACATAGAGTACTTGACTCTTAGTCACGAAGGTCGACAAATACCTGCCAAAGCTTTTCAGCCCAATTTCGAAGCTGGGATATGTACACGTGAATTTCATAATTTATACACAGCAACAGGGCGTTTTTTGAAAGATCTACCTCTTTGTATCGATCAACAGGATTTTAGTCAAGGCTACTCACTTTTTGTTTTCAATTTAAGTCAGACAACCGATAAAAAACGGGGTTTTAAGACTAGATTTGCGTTTCCGTATGCCACTGCCGCATACAGCAACACTTATTGTATACGCTGCATACGATTCCCTTATTGAGATTAACGCTAAGAGCGAAGTATTGATGGACTATTATTAACGCTATGAACAGTCGTGAATTGGACTTGATTATGACTCGGATGCAGAGAACCTTATTTGGAGGTGTTTTCGCATCGGATGAGTTAGCTGACGTCAGAGACCCGCCTCCAAAATATTACATTGTCAACACCTATCCAAGACATCTACCCGGAGAGCACTGGCTCGCTTTGACTTTAGAATCGGACGGTTCGGCCACATTCTTTGATCCTTTTGGTCTGCCACCGGATAGTCCATATTACCCGTCAAGTATATACAGATTTTTGAAGAAGCATTCTAAACGGGTCGAATATCAGAACGGCCAGCTGCAACACGAGCTGACAGACACCTGCGGTCAACACTGCGTGTATTATTTAAGCCAACGTGGGTAGGGGCTCACCTAACATGAAGTGATGACTCATTACAATTCCGATCCTCTCCATAACGACGCCATGGTTAGTGAGTTTGTCAAAAAATGTTGAAGGCCAGACCGGATGTGCGGCGGGCAAACATCATGTTCATTGTGTAAATTTAAAAAATGTCATTGTCTGAAACCGTGTTAATGTTTTATAAAAAATTCTCTTTTATTCAATGAACATTGTTAAAGAGAGTTACAGAGTCATGCGTTTTTTTTTTCACTAACAACAATAGAGTATCATCTAATAACTAACCCATTTTACTACCAGCGATATCCTCTTTCTTTTTCTTTTATTCATCACGCTTACATCTTCTACATAAGAAACATCCTCATCTTCACCCCTAGCGTATTTTAAACGTTTAAAATCTGCGCGAGCCAAGGGGTTGGAGATGTTTGTTTCCGGTAAGTTTAATCGGGCTAGCGTCCGGAGAAATTCACTCCATCCTACCGGTTGCTCGTTGATTTTTTTTCCCACTCACACACAAATGTCTCAACAAATCGCTTATATGGGAGCCTTTGACAGTTTTTCCTCCAAAAATAAATTCACTTAACGGCGTCCAGCTTACATCTTCTGCCGACAGTCTTTTCAGCACATAGTTGGCGTTGCGTCGGAAACGTGGACCTATGGCGTCCAAAATATCCTCATAGCGTTCACCTCTCATCTCAATTGTGGTCTCAACTGTCGTCTTTCTTTCACCTCCCTCATTGGCTTCGTTGCGAATCGTAATAGGAATTCTTTTGTTTGACCAACCCCATGTAACGCTGCATTAAGGTTTGATAAATTTTGATCTTTTCATATTGATTTAAATTTTTCTTATCCAAAACCTGTTTCATCTCTTCATCCAAAGAATACTCTGCTGTATCACGGATGGTCGGAGCGGGTCGATTCAGCCTCTCGAGCTGATAAGGTGAAATCAGGAACATTTTCTGAGCCGTTTTCAAACTCAATTTATGATTTGTTCATAAAGCCACTAATGACACTTCTGAGAACAGGTGCGAAAGCGGCCAGTAACGGCAATATAAAACCACCTTTCTGAATTAACACAGCTCTTTTCTTCTTCAAAGTATTTTTCTTATCAGCCAAAAAGCGGATATTTTTCTTTTGCTTTTTAACTCTCTTGTAAAGTTTTGATTTTAAGGGTACATGTCCTTTAAGAAGATTTAGAGCAATCTCACATAATGATTTCACTAAACTACTGGGACTCTGAGTAGTAAATACTTACGTTTGGCCGGTTTGGATGTAAACAGAGATTTGAGTAACGGAGCATTTGTTTTTAAAAGCTTCGTCATCGTTTTATTGTTTGGGGATATAAACGACAGGCCACTGGTTATGTAGTACACCTGTACGTAGTCTATATTGTTCTGGGCATGAAGGTGTCAAATATACCAGTAAATACCCATGCGGCTCTCTTGCAGCATCTTCAAAGCACTCCAGGAAAAACTTCCGGTTGCTGGGAGAAATTTGATTCGCCAGGACATTCACCTGCAGTTTATCGCGGGGGTTTTTGAACAAAATCAAATAATTACTGTTTAAACTAATAGTACGGCTGAATTTGCCCTGATGGAATACATTCTGCGTTAGCATTATAACGCTTACATTTTTATGATGTCTATATTGGGTGAATATTCGGACCACTTCCGGATTATCCGAGGCTTGAAAGATGATGTCATCCAAAATCAGTAGATGCTGCTGCTGTGGCGGGAACAGCTTCTCGTCATCAAAAGATTCAGGCAGCCTCTTGATAAAAAGAATGTCTTTATTCAGGTTTTTGAGCTCATCGTACATTGGTTGATATGAAGTATAAACCCAGACAATATTATCAGTTTTTTTTCTCATAACATGTTCAGGATTTTCCAATACATTTTTTACAAAGAAAGTCTTGCCACAACCTGAAGGCCCTGCTACTAGAGATGAAAAAGGAAGTTCTAATCCAGGGTCAAATTCAATCTGGTTAAAAGCCATTTCCACACACAGACACACGTATGGATAGATAGATAGAAATATCAGTAGCCAAACGGTTCAGTGGTGCCTCGCTCTAGCAGCCTTCTTTTATCGTACACCACACGAAGCCGCTTGGAAAATGACATGTTTCTGAGATGAAACCCTCTCTTATCGCGAACGATATTATGTTGAGGAGCGTATAGCACATCTGAGGTTGCACCTGCTGTATCGATGTACCCTTGAACCAAACTGAGCATGCTATCGAGATTGATGCTCTGACCGCTTTCGTGAGTCTGTGTGATCCCCTTCACTTTCATGACCGTCTGAGATGATCCTCGTGTATTGTAAGCGTATGTCTTTGGCCCCGCTGAGACAAATTCTAAAATGCTGTCATTCGAAAGCTCATCTGTCAAATCACCCAGATAATCCCCTAGAGGGAGAACACTATCGCCCGGTTTCACCGTGTACACGAGGCTGTCTGTATCGGTGTTAAGGACACGCCTCTGTAAAATTTCTAAATAACTGTACATTTTTAGGCGTGCATAGGCTGTTGTGAAACACGCTGCAGCCACGTTTGACGTTTTTGAGGCGGGGATCTCATTGTTTATGTTGAAACAATACTGCACAATTGAAAGCTTTTCACTGATAAAATGGAAGAATTTCACATTGTACAGACCTGAAAACAGAAGTTCAAAAAAATCCTCAGATTTTGTCACAATTTTTGTGTTTGTCATGTTCTCACACTGCGCAAGTTTTCCCCATAGATTGTTAAGACAGAGTTTTGACACTTGCCTTTTGCCAGGGTTTACAGCAATTTTGGAAGGGTCTAGTTGGATACCCTGATGAATGGCATACCCTTCTATGTATCTTTCTCTATCCGCCTGGTTGACCACGTGAGCCGGATAACCTGAAGATTCCTGTTTACCTTTTAGAAATGTTCGCATATAATCACGGAAAATTGTGTCGCTCGTTCTTGTGTAATGCCATACTTCGGTAATATCTGCAACCGTGTACCCGAGATCAAGTGCCTTAACAAATTCAGGGGTTGTCCAAACACCTGTTAACGATCTTTGCTCATCATTATGTGTACACGCCGTCTGCTGGTTGTTACACTCAGCGCATGTACGGCACAGTGTGAAGACGAGTCTACCTTTAGCTGTTTTGAAGGGTAGAACAGGAAAATACAAACCACGGGGTGGGTTGACTGTGGCGCTGATGAAACCGAAATACGACCTAGGGTCTTTAAAATCACCGTGGATAATCGTTGGATGACCGATAGGGTAGGTGCCTGTACTGTTGATGAAAGGGTATAATGACATCACATCAACATACAACACACGCTCGTTAGGCTCTGCCGTGTATCTTAAAACAAATGTGTTTGTTCTGCCCCCATAAAGAGCCTGCCTCGGTTTGAGCGGTGTAGGAAATTTGTTTTTTTTTCAAGAATTCCTTCACCTCTATGTTCATCTTTTTCATTTGCAACCATTCATGCTCCCACATAATTACAAGGCACACATCCTGTCTAACCTGTAGGTCCTAAATTTTCTTTTGTGTTTTATCAAACCTCTCCTGAAAAGGGCGTTTTGTTGTCGGGCATATTTTGGAGAGGTCGAAGCATTCTGCGCAGCCGTGGTGATAACCAAAATACTCAAACACTATTTTTACACCCCCAATTTCAGAATAGCCGTCTACCGTGCAGTTATCTATCCTAACTTCACCCCCGTTCAATGCATGTCTAATTTGGATATTTTGGCTGTGCATGATCCATTGCATGTACTGAATAGAATCATGCGAAAAAGCTTTGTGCTGACGCATATAGTTGTCTGAAGGTGTAATGGCTAGTGTTTGAGGGGTTAGAAAATTAGTGCCTTTCATGCACGCAGACGCAATTGTCACCGCATTGAACGGGTCTGTTCCGGTGGCCTCAAAAAACTCGCTCCTGAATTCTCACACCCCTGCATTAACAGGTCAACGTCATTCTCGCAGTATCGCCTGTTTAGCAAAATCAAACACATTGTTAGCTTCTTTGGCATACCATTCGTCAAACTTTGATCGTTGAGAGGGTGACATTCGCTCGATATCGTAGTACGCGGGCTCAGGGTGAGACCCTACGTAGTTTAGATGCTCTAAAGAGCTGAATTTGTGTGGGAAGTAACCCTTTGATTTGTCTTCAAACCCCAGGGCCTTAGGCATCGCACTTAGAGACATTGTCAGGAATGAGAGAGAGTCTATGAATCGAGATTTTGTGTCTAAATCGACAAATGATAGAACTTTACTCCCCTGCATCAGAATGTCAAGTTTGAGACCTAATTCAAGCATTCTCCTTATCAGTATGTATGACTCAAAACCTCTCGCATTATGTGTAACAAACGTAGTTTGTTTAAAGGCCCAGAGACACCGGTATATGTATAAATCGGTTTTAGTTAGCTTATGGGCTTATAAATATAAATTGACGATCGAAACAGCGAAAAGGAAGCTGTTGCTCTGAAAAATATAATTTAAATTTGCTGCGCAGACGAGTTTGACTGCACCGAGCCGCCAGCCAGAAGTGACGTCTCATGACGTCTCAAGTTGTACGCGTTTAGCTTCAGTGAATGTAAACAAAAAGAGAAGAGGGGCCAGCGCGGAGACCATTGGGCCAGGTTTGCGGCCAACCCAGCTCGCCTAGCCGTGCCTTCCATTCTCCTGGCGTACGTTCGTTCGCGGGATGACAAGATGGGTTGCGTTCGCCTGATAGAATCCACGAACCGGACAGTGCGTGCCTGCTGTGATGCTCATGTTCACAGTGGCCTGGTTGACTGTCATCTTTCCGGACTCTGCTGTGCATCGGGAGCGGCTAGCGTGCTACCACTCTTATTGTTCATCTTCTTGTTTTAATTTTCCTGTGTTGTTTACTTGTATGTGCGTTATGAACTCTTTCTTGTCACCCTGGGATAGTGAGAAACGTAATTTCGATCTCTTTGTGTGTCTTGACATGCGGAGGAATTGACAATAAAGGAGACTTTGAGACTTTGACTTTGAAAAGTATGTCGAAGCGTGACGGGAGGGGCACAATTCAGAAAACGTGCTCAGCTCGTCGAAAAAATGCGATTTAAGAAATAAAATTAAAAATGCGCCTAAAACCTAAACCAAACGCTGGAGATGTTCATTTCTCCATGCGCAGTGGTCAACTCGGCACTCTACTCTTTTTACTATGCCAACCTAACCACAGTGACGGGAGAGGCACAATTCAGAAAACGTGCTCAGCTCGTCGAGAAAATGCGATTTAAGCAATAAAATTAAAAATGCTTATAAAACCTAAACCAAACGTTGCAGGTGGTCATGTCTTCATGTGCCGAGATCAACTCGGCACTCTAAAGCGCCCAAGAGCACTTTTTACTATGCCAACCTAACCAGAGTGACGGGCACAATTCAGAAAATGTGCTCAGCTCAGCCCAAGTGAACTGCTAGATTCATCATATTCTGCGTCAAAAGAGGTTTCTGAATTGGATAAAATGATGCTAATATTGCCGCTAGAAACGGAGCTGTCGCTATCATCTCCCATGTTGTTTGGGTTTGTTGACATCCAGATGTACAACTTGTGATGTCACAGTAATGGCGCCGCCAGTGTGGCTTCGTGCGGGACCCGATCGATAAACTGGCATTTAATTTTACCTTTATTCTTAGTAATCGGTGTCCATTTTTAATTTCCAATGCGGCAAATGTGTTCACTTTATACATTCTATCAAATTCCGTTGTAATTGAAAAAAAAAGGGATGTCTTTAGGCCTTTAAACCGTGGCCTTCGAAAAAAATCTGAGAAATTCGTCAACACAATCTGTGCCAAACCATTGTTTCGTCAGTCTATTTCATTTGCAACAGATGAGAAAAGGTTTGTGTAAACCATCTGTATCTACATAGGTTTCGAAATCGTAGTAGACTACATTTTTGCACGATGGTTGAGGCTTGATGGGCTGAATGTAGCACATGTGGGGGTTCAGCAAGGCATCATCTTGATTTAAGATCTCATCACACACTGTGCACTTTTTAACGGGGCAACGATGTTTAGCACCGGTACCATCAGCTTTCACATAATACCGAAGACCACACTGCAAGCATTTTTTGTATGAAGTACAGTTGCTCACACGATTCGTCGGTCGAAACTCTTTATGTTTGGTAAAGCATTCCTCATTACGACAAGTTTTGTTACAGTCGGGGCAGATGACAGGTTTAATCCGTCGTTGTTTACAACACGGATAGAGACAAACGCTACAGTGTCCTTCACACTGGTGCTGTTGCCAATTCTCGTGCCCTTTGTAACAATGTTGTAACAAAGAATGCATGACCAACGAATGTCTCTATCGCTTTCACGCCATAGTAATGACCCTCGAGGTGTAAGACAAATAAAGTGTCGTTATCTGTTTTGGGATAATGCGTGTCGAAAAAAGTCATAGGGCGGCAGTCCTCTTTTCGATACATTACAGTTATTTTCCATTTGAGGACTTTCTCAAATTTATGGACATCGCCCAGACTCACAGGTGTTTGACAATCCAATCCTACACTCTCGTGTAAGAGCCGTGCCTGTCTTGTGGCCTGTTTTGTTGTGAGTGTGTCATTTAGCAGATAGGTTAGTGAGAGAGCAAAACACAAATTGTTGTCTTTATTACGAGGTATGTGTCGTTCTTTCAACCTCAAAATCTCTCTGTTGGTAGTGTTCAACAACCTGCGACGCATTCCACCGCGCAATGGAGTGACTATTTGTACAATGAGCTCTAAACCTTCATCAGCCAGAAGCTCTGTATTTGATTGGGCTAAACCAGGTATGGGCAAACTACGGCCCGCGGGCCACATCCGGCCCGCGGGACCGTTTAATCCGGCCCGCCAACCCTAAATAAATTGTATTATTAAACATTTTTTTGGGGTCATTTTGCCTGCAATGACTGCATTTCCCCAGTAGATGGGGAACCACTCGCCTGCGCATTTACTACCAGAAGCCGTGTCAGAAAGCTCGGTGCACACTCACAAGTGCGTGTACGTACTCAGTAGTACGGAAATGGCGCACTCGCGCTCTATTTGTAGCAGTGCCGAATTTAGAGCGTGGGCTGTGACGACAGCATTCTTGTAATTTGCGCGCCGAGTTTTCGGATACAGTTTTACGCTAAAGCCACCCACAAACCTTCCCCTGGAATCCTTCCATTAAAATGAGTCGCCCAAGGAAAAGCAAGGTGGACACTGAGTGCCGAGTGTTTAAAAAGAGTGGCCAATTTGGCTCGACGTACGCGACGTCACGTTCAGCCACATGAACATCAACATCAAATGAACGCTGAAAATGAAGGGGAGGCTTTCAAGTTTGTTGTAAAAAAATGCATTTTGAATATGATCTGTACAAATAGCAGGGATTGAAACTAGCGACCATTCTCATTTTCAAACAATGCAGGATGCTCAAGGACATTGATGCACCACCTGTTTGTGACTAATCTTAACCTTTAAAGTTCTTAAGGCTTACTTTAAGGAAGTGTTTTCCGTTTCCTCACTTCTGTTACCAGGTGTTTGTGAGTTAAAACTCTGCTCTGATTTTCAGATACCCCTCACCGTGTTGCCGTTTTGATGACTTTATTTGGATGTATGCTTTCACCGATTCTTCAAGATGATATATTTGGTCAAAATGTTTGCCGTTTGATGTGATCTCATAAGATAAACATACATCTTTCATTAATCTGACCTGCAGGCACTGAAGTGATGGAGACTGTTATTCATAATAACAGTGTCATATTTTATGAGAATCACTGATAGCAATTTTTTAGGGATGTTTTTTTTTTTTTTTAATGCTGTTAATAAATGCATTTGTTTTCAAAAAGCTTTTTTTGAATATCCATGCTTTACTACCTACTAAAGGCCAAAACGTTTTATGCAATGACCTTTACAGGTCGTTTATATTACTTCACACAAACACTACATCCATCTGCTCCTGGTTCGGCCCCCCGGTCAAAATTTAGAACCCAATTCGGCCCGCAAGTCAAAAAGTTTGCCCACCCCTGGGCTAAACGCTCAAGCATGTCTGATACACTATCTCTGATAGAGTTTATATCACTAGTTTGCTGGTAGATGTGAGCTCTATCGTCACTACCCACTAACTCGGCCTGAATTACATCACCTGGTTGTGCCCGGCTAACCACCTCTTGCATGGCATCATCTATTTTATCTTCAATCTGGAGGTAGAAGGTTGCAAAATCATTAATGTTCTGTTGCGATGGTATATTTAACTGTCGCCTTACCTCTATATTATTGAAATGCAGTCTATTGACTACAACAGAACCGCCGCGCTGATCAGCTAATACAGAACCGCTGTTAGATTGCTGGGGCATGTGTTGAAATGCTGGTGTGTTGTCATCAATAACATCTATTTCGTGATCAATTATAACTGAGCAGTTGTTAGGCTGAAATGTCGGTGGAACGTCGTCAATAGGAACTGGCGATGAATCGACAGGGTTAGCGGTCAACGGGTCAACCAGAGGCTGCGTATTTAGATTTTGGATAATGTTTAGCAACCGGACAGGAATATCAGGACTGATACGCCCGTTGCTGTCATTAGCCTGGTTGTTGAATTCTGATATCATGTTTAGCAATTGTGACGGGATTTGTGTAGGACTCTGTCTACCTTCATTCAGACTTTGATTGTTCAATTCATCTATGACAGCTTGTAAATGGGTAAGAATAGCAGGACTGTCTGGTCTTTCCCCCTCTAACAAAGCCGTGCTCACATTGTTGAGCAAATCTGTTATTTGACTCTGTTATAGACGTATTGTTAACGCTTGACAAATCTAGCTCTGGTGTCTCACTTCTTTGGCTTGTTTCGCTAAATGGTAGCAAATCTATTTCATCACTGTTTGCTAAGAAATCTGAGTCCGTTGACGTAAGGTTTGAATGATCCATTATATTTCCTTTTACAAAACACAACAGTAACAACCCAGACCTATTTTGATTCGGCTAAATCTGTCAGAATACGTATTATCTTAAAACATTCTTGTAACCGTCTTTTGTAGATACAGTTAACACGGCACTTTACAGGCCCCCTGCTGGTTGAGTGGCTCGTGTTGTAGAAGGGCTGCCCCCTCCTCCTCCTCTGTCTCTGTGCCTCCGTGTCACGACGCTCACCTGGAGGTAGATATAAAAAAGTTAATCCTTTATAATACCGAAAATAGCAAGTCGGACGATAGCATACAAAGAGAGAAAAAATAGAAGGAATACCTTCAACTTTGTTTGTCGACTCTTGATGATGGTTCAAGCCCTCGTATGTAGATAGAGCTTCAGCTAACTCTGTGTCCGTCGATGTTTCCTGTCGGTCGGCGTGGGATGCAATTGGATTGGTTCCAACGGTAGCACGTGACTCTGATGCGCTTGGTCTCGCTGGCTCTGTCGTTTCCACTGCTTCAATATGGCGTTCGAAGGCAGCTTGTGTCGGCTGATTGTTTTTCCTAGTAGCCGCGGCCACGAGATCTGTTACATACATAAAATAAAATCATCAACTACAAGCATTTATATGGACTATCTTAGATGCACGATTGACTCACCGTAGTCTGATTGTGTTAGGTAAATGTCGCTAAAGTCGTCGTCAAAAGATGCGTGGAGATCGGCAAGAGCGATGATGTCTGCAAATATTATATAAACATTACATCTTGTTTTATATAATAACGGCAGTGTATTATTATTATTATTTGTTATTATTATTATCATTATTATTACGGCGACAAAAGTAGTAAAATGACTTACCTTTAACCATTCTCGAAACAGCTTTTGACGCGCTTGGACTCCGTTGCTCAGAGCGATGGCTTGTCTTCTCAAAAATGAGCGTTGGTTATTCGCACTAAACCAACTTCAAATTCGGCGGGGATAAGACCACGCCTATGGGATCACGTGTCGCGAGAAATCAGATAACTTTGGCCGCATGCTGATGACGCATCAAAGGGTCTACCTCATCAGATATCTTTGGCACCAATAATGCCGACTCCACTATTGTTTGTCAAATTACATGCGACAACACCTTGATTTTTTCTCTTTCAGATAACTTTGGCACAATGCTGACGACACTTCAATGATTTTCTCAACAAAACCCCCTTGATCCTCTAAACCAGGGATGGACAAACTACGGCTCGCGGGCCACATCCGGCCCACGGGACCGTTTAATCCGGCCCGCCAACCCTAAATAAATTGTATTATTAAACATTTTTTTGGGGTCATTTTGCCTGCAATGACTGCGTTTCCCCAGTAGATGGGGAACCACTCGCCTGCGCATTTACTACCGGAAGCCGTGTCAGAAAGCTCGGTGCACACTCACAAGTGCGTGTACGTACTCAGTAGTACGGAAATGGCGCACTCGCGCTCTATTTGTATCAGTGCCGAATTTAGAGCGTGGGCTGTGACGACAGCATTCTTGTAATTTGCGCGCCGAGCTTTCGGATACAGTTTTACGCTAAAGCCACCCACAAACCTTACCCTGGAATCCTTCCATTAAAATGAGTCGCCCAAGGAAAAGCAAGGTGGACACTGAGTGCCGAGTGTTTAAAAAGAGTGGCCAATTTGGCTCGACGTACGCGACGTGACGTTCAGCCACATGAACATCAACATCAACCCGTCACAGATCTAGGTAAACGGACCAACACCTCGGATCTCTCCTAAGAATTGCCACAACAAATTTTACTCCAGACTATGACACACTAGCAAAAAAAGGGAGACCAACAACACTGTTCCCACTGAAAATGAAGGGGAGGCTTTCAAGTTTGTTGTAAAAAAAATGCAGTTTGAATATGATCTGTACAAATAGCAGGGATTGAAACTAGCGACCATTCTCATTTTCAAACAATGCAGGATGCTCAAGGACATTGATGCACCACCTGTTTGTGACTAATCTTAACCTGTAAAGTTCTTAAGGCTTACTTTAAGGAAGTGTTTCCCGTTTCCTCACCTCTGTTACCAGGTGTTTGTGAGTTAAAACTCTGCTCTGATTTTCAGATACCCCTCACCATGTTGCCGTTTTGATTACTTTATTTGGATGTATGCTTTCACCGATTCTTCAAGATGATATATTTGGTCAGAATGTTTGCCGTTTGATGTGATCTCATAAGATGAAACATCTGTCATTAATCTGACCTGCAGGCACTGAAGTGATGGAGACTGTTATTCATAATAACAGTGTCGTATTTATGAGAATCACTGATAGCAGTTTTTTAGGGATGGTTTTTTTTTTAATGCTGTTAATAAAAAAGTTCAAAAAACTTTTTTTGAATATCCATGCTTTACTACCTACTAAAGGCCAAAACCTTTTATGCAATGACCTTCACAGGTTGTTTATATTACTTCACACAAACACTACATCCATCTGCTCCTGGTTCGGCCCCCCGGTCAAAATTTAGAACCCAATTCAGCCCGCAAATAAAAAGGTTTGCCCACCCCTGCTCTAAACTATTGTTTGTCAAATTACATGCGACTCTCTTTCAGACAACTTTGGCTAAACTATTGTTTGTCAAATTACATGCGACTCTCTTTCAGATAACTTTGGGACCATGCTGACGACTCTCACGACCCCCACAATGACACAAACACCCCTCCCCTTCGCCTTCTCAACAAAACGGCCCCCTTCAACCCACACGTACTGGCTGGTAGCAAAGTTAGCTCAGATGCTGCACCTGCTTTGATTCATAAAAATACATGCCCATACATATCCACATCTAAAAATGGCGCCAGCAAACCAAAATGGCGACAGTCAAAGATGGCACCATCTTGATGCCCCCAATCCCGCCCCAATCCAAAAGGGGGTGATTTATGACACCATAACAAGTCATAAAAAGGTCATAAAATTTTATGACCCCCTAACTCATTTGCATATGAGTAGACATCAAGGCCTAGTGCCTTCTTCATTTGTGTGTAATGCAGTTGTGTACCAAGAAATTTTAGAGAACTACATGCTTCCGTCTGCTGAAAAGCTCTATGGAGATGATGATTTCATTTTCCAGCATGATCTGGCACCTGCCCACAGTGCCAAAACCACCAGTAAATGGTGTACTGACCATGACATTACTGTCCTCGATTGGCCTGCCAATTCCCCTGACCTGAACTCCATAGAGAATTTGTGGGGTATTGTGAAGAAGAAGCTGAAAGACAACAGCCCCAACAATGTAAATGAGTTAAAGGCCTCTATTGAAGCATCCTGGGCATCCATAACACCTCAGCAATGCCACAGGCTGATTGCCTCCATGCTACGCCGCATTGGTTGCAGTAATCTGTGCAAATGGATTACCAACCAAGTACTGAGTGCATTAATGGATATTTTCAAATGTTTGATATTGTTTTGCTGTTAGAAATCTTTTTTTTTTACTTGGTCTGAGGAAATATTCTAATATTTTGAGATAGGATATTTGAGTTTTCTTAAGCTGTAAACCATAATCCGCAATATTAAAATAATAAAAGGCTTGCAATATTTCAATTGATTTGTAATGAATCCAGAATTTATGACTTTTTTTTAAATTGCATTACAGAAAATAAAGAACTTTATCACAATATTCAAATTTTCTGAGACAGTCCTGTATAAAACAAAAAAAAAATACATGTACATGAAGGTAAATGTAAAGGGATAGATAAAAGAGTGTAGAACACAGTCCAACTACATGCGGAACAAATTGTCGCTTAACAAGAAATCACCCAGGGCATAGAGCGTTAAAAAGTAAGTAGTAAAAAAATTTTTTAATTGCAGGTACAGTGTTTTATGTGATTTACAATATTCCTCTAAAAATCATGTATTTTCTATCACAAAATACTACGGAATATTGTATTGTCAACATATTATGTTTTGTTCTTGTTGTTTAAAACAAACACTGCTGAAAAGCCTTCTACTGTTCATATCTTGATAAATCCCACTTCTTCAATCCAATCAAAATTCGGATTAAAATTATAATTGCATGCACTGTTTTCATAATTATAATTATTGTTCGGATTAGGGTTGGTCGGAAAAAGTAATTTTGGCGTGCGCATATTGAAATATACCGGAAATAGTAATAGTAGAAGAAGAAGCCGTAGCAACTTCCATGTCAACATTGGGGTCGCTGATGGTGTAGTGGTACACCCGCCTGTTTTGTGTGCAGGCACCATGAGTCTGATTCACGCATATGGTGGCGTGCAACCCCAAAAAAAAAACCTCCCGTGTCAACAAAACATCACTCCGTCCATTTTTACTTTAAATGTATTTTTCCCATTTTCCAGGGAATGCAGGAGGACAAATCTTGCACCTGCTATGTTTTACATTGGCTCTGCTTCTACTAGCTGGTCGGATTACCAATCGACACAAACCACCCCTCTCATTTGAAAGAAAATCTTGATCGGATTGGGTTTCATTGGATCAGAATATTCCGACTGGGGAGTGTACATGAAGCATTTGTATTCCGATCAGGTTTTTAATCCAAATGAATGAGCCGGGTTTTGTAAAGACAAGTTTTGTCGCCTTGTCAAAAGAGGCACACAATCCTAGATTACAGCCTCACCTGTCATCAATATTTGATCAAATTGTGGGTGTGTACAAAAAATCCCCAGCACACCAGACCTTCATATCAACTGTCTGCAACTTGTCCTCTGACAACATCTCTAAAGATTGACCCTGTTACCTAAGTGTTGATTATCAAGAGGCTTAAGACCATCAACTTCAGTATCAAATACAAACAATAAGAAAAAGATTAGAAAAGATTGGAGAGGTTTTTGACAAGGCCAGACCCCGCAAGACAACTGCTTGGGAGGACTATATTTGTTGGTTTGAAAATCCAAGGCCAGCCTTTTTTCCACTGCATCTTGTCTCCTTAGACCAGGGGTCACCAACACGGTGCCCGCGGGCACCAGGTCGCCCGTGAGGACCGCATGAGTCGCCCGCAGGATTGTTCTAAAATTAGCTCAAATCGCGGCACTTGTCAGTGAGATGCATCTATTTATTTTACAGTCAAACCTCGGTTTGAACGTCCTGGTTCTCGAACAAATCGGATTTCAAACAAAAAATTCAGGATTTTTTAGCTTCAGTTGTCGAACAAAATTCGGAGGTCGAACCTCGCGAGATGAGCCGGGAGGACCCGAGAAAACCCGACCTCGCGGCCCGGATGCCGACTGACTGTTGTTATTGTATTTTCGTTACTTTGACGATTGTATTAACCCCTAATCATGCCTCCAAAGAAAGCAAGTGGGAGCAGTAAAGTCATCCTTAAACACAAAGACGCTCTTAAAGCAATGCGACAGTGAGCGCCCGGCGCACTGCGGTTGCGCGATCGAACCAAATTAATCTCCCTGCGCACTGAGGTCCACTTACATTTTGGAAAGTACATCAGGACTTTAAAAATATTTTTTAAATTTTAGCGACGGCTCTGTCGCAATAATGCGACCAGCGCGGTGCAGTTGCACGGTCAGCGACGTGCTACTGTTGCGCGTTCGGCGGTGCGCTGCAGTTGGGCGATCGGGCCTAATTAAGCTCCCTGCGCACTGAGGTCCACTTACATTTTTGAAACTACATCAGGACTTTAAAAATATTTTCTAAATTACAGCGACGGCTCTGTCACAATAATGCGACCAGCGTGGTGCAGTTGCGCGGTGGGCGACGCGCTACGGTTGCACGTTCGGCGGTGAGCTGCAGTTGCGCGATCGGACAAATATGCGCAAATGAAAAATAATGCTTAAAAAAGGCGGGGTGTTTTGTCTTGAAACGGATAAAAAAAATTCCCATTATTTGTAATGGGAAAAATAGATTCGGAATTCGACCGATTCGCTTCTCGAACCACCTTCTGGAACGGATTGTGGTCAGAAACCAAGGTTTGACTGTATTTTTGCTATTCTTGTTAAAATCACACTTACATATGAACTGGAAATGACAATAATAACACATAGTGAAAGCCAAATTGAGCAAATTTGCTATTTCAGAAGTGCGTGTCAAACTGGTAGCCCTTTGCCTTAATCAGTACCCAGGAAGTAGCTCTCGGTTTAAGAAAGGTTGGTGACCCCTGCCTTAGACCCACATGGATAGAAGATTCACCCAGGAAACCGTTACGTTTGGTGGCGGCAAAATGATGGACTGGGGTTACATCTGGTACGCGGGCGTATGAGAGATTTGCAGGGAGGAAGGCAATATCAGTAACCTAAAATATCAAGACGTAAGGCATCAAATTTGCAGCAGGATGGTGCTCCATTACATTCATTCATCTCTACATAAAAGTTCCTTAACACGAAAAAGATCAGCTCAAGGACTGGCCGGCCCAGTCACAAAGACAGACGACCTAAACAATCTTGATGAACCCTGGGATCCTTGTAAAATGATTTGCTTTGCTATTCTTGATGATTTAATCAATAAATTGGGATAATTATTGCTGAAGCAAATGGATTCCGTCCTCAAGCTCACGAAAGTCACACAAGAAGCACCTTAATTTGCTGATGTTATGCAACATATTTTTGTATTTAGTACATTTGTTCAGTTTTCACATAACTGTCTGTAGGTGACAAAATGTTTGTTGACCGTTCTATGTTCATTAAATGGTCAATATTTTTACAATAAAGCAAATTTATTTTAGTGCATTAAACATTATTTTCACATGAGCCATTTCTAAAACCAATGGATTACGTAAGTCATCCTTTCATCATCCGAACTGCTTATCCTCACGAGGGTAGGGGGAGTGACCCTGTACTGGTCGCCAGCCAGTCGCAGGGTTAGACAAACACAATTCACACTCATTATCACACCTACGGACAATTTAGAGTGCCCGTTCAACTTTTGGAATGTGGGAGGATATAGGAGTACCTGGTGAAAACCCTCACAGGCATGGGGAGAACAAGCAAACTCCATGGCCAGAGCTGGATTCAAACCCTACACCTCTGAACTGTGAGGTGGACGTGCTAAGCAGGGTCATCTTAACAAAGTCAGGTTAATGTTATTTCTAGAAAATTGATAAGTGGCAAGACTTATCAGGGACTGTTTAATAAGAAAAAGTCATAGAATAATTTGTGATTGTCACTATGCACGTTTTATGTTGCTGGAATATCATAGTTTGAAAAATTTATATTGCGTTTAAATGCTTTCCTCTCTTGAAAGATGGAAAGGAACCAACATTTCATTGTTATTAAATTCTTGTTTCACCCCAATTTTCTGTTATACTCCAATAATACTAGTCAAAATACCATTTAAAAATACGTACTGAATCAAAGGTACTGCGTGGGGGTTTCTTAGTTACGACTTTTGTCCACCATGTCACACACACACACTGATGTGTTTATTGATAATTTATTTGTTTGTGTTAGGTTACGGATTTTAGTTATTGATCTGACTCCGAATTGCGATCAACACTTAACACATAAATTGGTATGTCCTAATCCACACACTGGCGCACCTAACAATTTTGCGAGTTCGTTCTGTCAAAGAGAAGACCAGTAGATCAATCAGACCAAATTTACCAATTGTTTATTCCTGACAAAGCGCACTAATACAGGCCTGGGTCCCGGGTCCCTCACACTAAAACTCGTGCGTTTTTGTGACCACCAAAAGACGACACATTCTTCCGGGTTGCCCAGTTTTAAAGAAACACAATATGAATATTAAAGCATGCAAAATATTGTGAGATGATTGGTCGATGGCCGTCTCCTCCCCGTGTCGGTGTTATCGCTGAGGTCAGGTGGTTGGATTTCCCCGCGAAGCCGTGCCACATAGACGTGCTGTTGTTCTCGTTCCTCAACGACCTTGAGGTGTTCTCGTCCGGTACTCCCTGTCTGGGCCTATACACAACACTTCAACGAAAACAAGTTCATGCAGTTTGCCTGCACATTCTTCGCCCCCCACCAATCCACACGAGCACTCCAATACTAGATATTAATATGATTATAAGTTTAACACAACCTTAAAAAATATGTTTGCAAACTCCCGAAAGCACATTTCCCTTTATTTATTTGTTTGTTTGTTTGTCTGTTTGTTTTTGTGAAACCTACACGCACACAAGTAGCGCTTTTTTGGTTTTCTTATTCATATTCTAATGAGCGTTTTCCCGCGATTTGATACATTTATTAGAGACACTCACTTTTCGACAGACAGTCCGTCCAATAGACGAACAGAAATCATTTGAGCCAATGGCGCGCGTCTATGGGCCATCCAATGACCAATGGCTTTTAAGAACATTTGCTGAAATAAACCAATAGGAGGCTAACGCCGTCGTGCCACAGAAGCTGGGACTGCCGGCCTCAAGTCGCCGCGTCTCCACCGGGCTGGTCTTTCGGGATCTCTGCAATGGCGGAACAGCAGCAATTCTACCTCCTGCTGGGTAACCTGATGAGCCCTGACAACAATGTCAGGAAACAATCAGAGGTAAGGATTCAACGGTTCCATTAGTTTCACGCCTGTCGAAGGAAGGTGTAGCAAAGTGGCGCGTCTTCTGTAGCCGAAGCTAACCGCCCTGCTAGTGCTATGTGTAGCCGCGCGTCAAGTTCGGTAGCCCACGTGCAATCTGATCCAGCATTGGCTAGTGGTCAGCTAACGCTACAATGCTAACCTGTCGGACCGTAGTGCGTAGTTTTGGTGGGCACGAGTGAACTCGGAAACAGGAATCATCTTCGTGACATTCGCAGTGTTGCACGCACCCACACGCGGTTTGCGTCGTTGACAGTCGCGTATATTGAGTGTAAAATGTCCCGGTGGTATTGGTGGTATATCAAGTCGTCAGCTGGTGTGATAGCTAGGCGTCGAGCTAACCCTAGTGTTCAGGAAGTAGCATGGAGCTACATAACCCAAGCTACTTCCCGGTGGCTAACGTAGCAGGGATTGGAAATTAGCACCGATTAGCGAGTGTTAGTCATTTGTTGTGTTGTAAAAATATTGATGCGGAAGCAAGGGTCGCGCTGTGTCACAAGCAACATAAATGAACGGCTCTGTTTTAGGGTGCGCTAATGTGCGCGCGCAACTGCTGAATAAAATTTTACTTTTCTTGCTTAATGTAACTAAGAGACACTCTGTTATGACACAATTGGGACTTTCCTCAAACTCTAATCATCCACCTGCCATCTTTTATGATATTATCTCGATTCTCGACTGACTTGTTTGAGTCGAGCTGTCGTCTTAGTGCACAATGACGACCCGCTTGTCGCGCCAAAGCTTTGGTATTACGAGGATTGTCCTGGACCGCTGCAGTATCCAACAGTTTCTAAAAGATATTTGGGCCTTTTTAACCATCAATAGTCCGCAATCTGACGTATTTTAAGCGCGAACTCTCTACCTCCGTGCGAACGATTGCAACTGGTCATCAATTATACTTAAGTTGAACATATTAGCTGAGCGTATCATGTCAACCATACATCAGTCTCTGACCCGTTCAATGTCCGTACAATCAGTTTATTCCGGGAGGGCTACCCATGTTAGAGTCCCCTGATTATTTTATCGGACATTCACAGAGGCTGGGTCATACATTGAAGTCATTATGTTTCATTGTAATTTTGATGCAGCTTCCATAATTTTGGGTAAGGCAGAAGGATTTTGACCCCTCTGCCCTGCCCCCAATAATTGTGATTACATATATTATTCTTTATATTACTAAAATAGAAATATAGGAGCGGTGGTGTTAAAGAAATAACAGAAGTGTATTGTTTGTCAAGTTATAATTGTAGTTGAACAGATTTCAGGTCATTGTTTCAAACTCCACATTTTACCTTTCATAAGAGATTCTCATGTGGGCCTTTTAGTCCAGTGCCTCCGCCTTAGAATCAC
Organism: Syngnathus scovelli; assembly: GCF_024217435.2. Taxonomy (NCBI): domain Eukaryota; kingdom Metazoa; phylum Chordata; class Actinopteri; order Syngnathiformes; family Syngnathidae; genus Syngnathus; species Syngnathus scovelli. The sequence continues at coordinate 22,714,887 of NC_090848.1, forward strand.
TATATTGCAGCAGTTGTCCAAGTGACTCGCTTTGAGGTTAAGGGGTACTACTGCGCAATATTTTGTGAAGACAAATATTCATTGAGATAATGTCACATGCAATATGCGTATCGCAAATATATGCAATAAATCCATATGCAATACTATGAATGTGTTAATCGGGTGCAACCTTAAATCCTAATTCTCAACACCCATGTCACATGTGTTTCCAATGTTGTGCAGCTGTACTAAGGAGTTTTGTCAGCTTTGAGGGGAAAAAAAATCCATGCATTTATTAAGGCTCATATTCTGATAGAGACATGATAGTAAATATTTTTTTTTTCATCCAGCCATCCAATTTCTGAACTGCTTATCATAAATTAAGATTTTGAGTGCCAATAATGGCCTCTTCGCATCTGCAGTCTGTCTTGTGTATCTGAATGATTACGTCTGGAAGGCTCATGGTTAGCACAATGCATCTGACATTTTTACAGAGCATTCCTTCCATAGTATATTTGAGCACGGTAAATTTGTCCTGCCACTGCACATCAAAACTGCTAGCTCAGCGTTTTGTGGAAAGATGATTGTGAGGTTACTAATCTCAAATTATTGTCAACATATGACCTCTACGGGTGGTACGGTGACGCACTGGTTAGCACCAGGGCTGTGGACTCGGGGACTCGGTCGGACTCGATCATTTTTGCCGGACTCAGACTCGGTGCTGATTTTGACCGAGTCCGACAATAAAAAAAATACGTTCAATTTTATTTTCATCATGCTGCTGAGAATGCGCGTAGGAATACTGTCCACAGCCCTGCTTACGATCAATGCGGCCACGTTGAATTGCACTTAGGCTAATGTTTACATTATGTACCAATGTCAAGGACGATTATGTCACCCGGCTTATATCATTGATGTGTTTCGATAGTTGTGGGGTCGTCACAAATTATTATTATTTGTGTTTAGATAAATGTCTGAGCTATAATGGTGTAATTAATGATTAAAAAATATTATCTTACATGTCCTGTGTTTCAGAATGGTTATTTAATTGGGCGAGTGTGTGTGTTTTCAAGCGTTTTGCCTCATGCCAATGGCACTCAGGGCTAAGGGTGGGCTTCAATGACTATTTTTGTAAAGCCACGCATTTAATACCATGTCAAATAATATATTAGAGTGTAGGTGATGTTCCAATGTATCCACTTCTATCGGTTAAATTGTCAACCGTACATTTATGACTATGCCATGAGTGATCTACGTTATGAACTAGCACAACTCCGGTAGGGCAGGGAAAATGTTATCAATCCGACGTCCAATTGGAACGTCGCCTCACTTTTACGTCCGCGCTCTCAGCAAGGGATCCTACCTAAATAAGCCGAACCAGCCAGTGTGAAAGCAGTTCTGGTAGATTTTGATCTAAATTAGCCTTGATTAAAGACTAAGCAGTCACATGAATTAACAGAAAAAATGGACAGACGGACTCGGACTCGGTGCAAAAGTCCGACCGAGTCCACAGCCCTGGTTAGCACGTCTGCCTCACCGTTCAGAGGGTGCGGGTTCAATTCCACCTCCGGCCCTCCCTGTGTGAAGTTTGCATGTTCTCCACGTGCCCATGTGAGTTTTCTCTGGGTACTCCGGTTTCCTCCCACATTCCAAAGACATGCATGGTAGGCCGATTGACCACTCCAAATTGCCCGTAGGTGTGAGTGCGAGTAGTTGTTCATCTCTGTGTGCCCTGCGATTGGCTGGCAACCAGTTTAGGATGTCCCCCGCCTACTGCCTGATGACAGCTGGGATAGAAATGGATGGCTATTACCTCTATATACGACTTCAAATGTTTAGTGACACATTTATTGGGGAACATTGTGGTCATTTTACAAACATTGTTATCATGAGGGTCGGTTATTTTTATCGTAAGTCGTCGGCCGAGAACATGCCGCTTAAAAATCTATATATTTTTTAAATATTATCTAAATGAAATCTATTGGAGCAGGCAGCAGATTCTGGCATTGGTCTTGAGAAGTTACAGCATGGAGTGGCCGACAATTCGCTATATGATAATGTTAACAGTGTTGTCTTCTTACAGTCCAATGGTGAAAAACATACCAGGTATGCCAACTTCTTCACTTAGTCACAAAGCCACATTTCACTTTTAGTAACTGTAACGGCGTTATAACAATTAAGATAGTAATTGAGTAGATCATCCGTTATTGAAAAACTATAGTGGTCTTAGTAACATCGTTACTTCTAACCCCCTTTGTCCCAACACTGGTCATTACTAATAGACTTACTTTTTGTAGAGGACTACAACTCCCTGCAGCTAAAACAACCGTTTGTGTTGTTTCATTGGTATTGTTTGGTGCTTTACAATAAAACAAGATTGGAACATCAAAGGTATGCGTTTCATAATTTAAAAAATGGGGATTGACTGGTCAGCCTTTTTAAAGTTTAACAAGTCTTAACAAGCCAGAAAAATTGTGATCGGTGACTGAAACATGCGAGTTTAGTATTTTTGAGTTTACATACAAATATACGTCTCCTACTCCTTGGTGACAAATTCATTTGAGCTTTGGCCTACTTCACGTCCAAACTAGGGGGAAAAGTCTCAGCCTACCGTCTGTTCAATTGCTTAGCAGTCACTGGTGCCAAATGCAGCAATCTTGCCAGGTCCTTGCTTTGTAGCTACTGCGGCCTACCCTACTGTGGGTACTGCAAATACAAAATACAGTTTATGCCATAAAGTATTATGTCCAGAAGGGAATCGGATCAAACGTCTTCAGGAGATCTGAAGATGTCTGTTCACAGGAGACTCCCCTCACAATCTGACAGTGTTTTTGCAAAGAGCAGTTGTCAAGTATTGCCATTTTACATTATGACATCCCGATCGTCCTAACCCAAAAGATTGAGTCCTCTAATGTGGACTGAAGTTGCAGTGACAAAGTAATACTTTGAGGGTATGCATATTTTTGCCATCAGGTTATTGTATTTGTCTTTTTTTTTTTTTTTTTTTAAATCCCATTTAAAAATCTTGTTTTGCAATTGAGTTGTACAGGTTATAGATAAATCACAAACCAAGATGCTTATTCTCATTGTGAAGATTTCCAATCTGAATTGATTTGTTGTTGTTACACTGCCTATCGCAAATGTCAAAGTCAGCTTTATTGTCAATTTCTCCACATGCCAAAGACGCACAAAGAAACCGAAATTTCGTTCCCCGCTATCCCACGATGACAAGAAATGGCCCACAATAGACAATCACGTAAACAACAGCATGCTGAATAAATAATGAATAAATAACACAACAAATAAATAAGAGGAGCAAAAAGGAGCAAGCGAGCGTACAGCAGACATTCCAGAAAATAGCGCAACAGTGCCACACGCTACGCAGAAGGGGGTAGCGAGTTCAGGGCCCTAACAGCCTGGAGAAAGAAGCTGTTGGCGAGTCTGGTGGTGCGGGAGCGCAGGCTCCTGTACCTCTTCCCAGAGGGCAGAAGGTCAAACAAAGAGTGAGCTGGGTGACTCACATCACTCGCAATCGTGGTTGCCTTGCGGGCGAGATGGGAGGTGTAAATGTCCTTCAGGGAGGGGAGCGAAGCACCAATAACCTTACCAGCCGTATTCACTATGCGCTGCAGGGCCTTCAAGTTCTGTTCAGTGCAGCTATCACCCCAGACAGCGATGCAACTGGTGAGGAGGACGCTCTCAATGGTGCCACGGTAGAATGTAGACAGGACTGCCTGAGGAGCACATGCACACCTGAGCTTCCGCTGAAGGACAAAATAAAAAATCAGAATTGTCACTTGACCCATGTATTGAAAATCCAGCCTCTAACCGCTGTCTATTCTGTATTTCCAGGAGACCTATGACACTATCCCCGGTCAAACAAAGATCACGTTCCTTCTTCAGGCCATCAGAGATCCATCTGCTGCAGAGGAGGTACGTGCGCATCTGTACACTTCAAAGAAGCCAACATGCACATGTTAAATATTTCGCTGACAAACGTAGTCCTCTCATTTTGGCTATGACAACTGCTTGCTATGAGTCATAGCTTTGGTATTGGGGCATGTGTGCGAGTCTACTGGCTGCTTGGTCCCTGCGCTAGGACGCCTTCTCGTTACCTCCAAGCTGATATTTTTAGTTTTTGAAATGGGAGAAGGCTGAGAAACGCTCCTTCTGGGGAGGATGCCGCCTAGATTGCAAAAGGGTTGTTTATGGCAAAAAATGGGGGGGGGGGGTCGTTGAATAGTATTTTTGTTCTCCACCCACCAGGTCAGACAGATGGCAGCAGTGCTTCTGCGACGACTGCTGTCATCCTCCTTTGAAGAGATTTACCCCGGCCTCACAGTTGACATGCAGACAGCCATCAAAACTGAACTTCTTACCAGCATCCAACAGGAGACTTCACCAAACATCCGCAGGAAGGTCTGCGACATCGCGGCAGAGCTCACCCGCAACCTCATTGGTAATATTTGAATCCGTTCCAATGTCATATTAGGAGTTAACTTTCCATCACAGGGTTTATATAATAGTTCTTATTTTGAACTCTAGATGATGATGGGAACAACCAGTGGCCGGAGGTGCTCAAGTTTCTTTTTGACTCTGTCAATTCAGACAATGTTGGCCTGCGAGAAGCAGCCTTACACATATTCTGGTGAGATTCATTCTAGTCGTCGTATTCACTGCAGTCGTGTGTGTGTGTGATGTTGATGATCAGGATTCCAAATCTTTCTGAATTGTGAAACCTTTTCTTTAGTGGATGTTCTTCAGATTTTTTTCTGGCTAAAAGTTTCTCTTGCTTGTTTCTAGGAACTTCCCAGGAATCTTTGGCAACCAGCAGCAGCATTACATGGACGTTATCAAGCGCATGCTTGTTCAGTGCATGCACGATCAAGCAAACCCTCAGGTAAAACGTGCCTAAAGTTTAGGTCGGATCAGTTGACGCTAGAAACGTTTGTGATTAGTTTCTTATGCATTCCGCACCCTTCAGATCCGTACGTTGGCCGCCCGGGCTGCATCCTCTTTTGTCCTGTCCAATGAAAGCAACTCAGTCCTGCTTAAGCATTTCTCCGACCTACTGCCAGGCATCCTGAACGTAAGATTCTTGCCCATTCTTCCGTCACAAATCTATTAGGCTGGCTTTTGAACTTGCAAGGATTGTTGTCACAATCGCAACATTTTCCTTAAACATTACCATGGTGAAAAACATCGGTAAGAAGCAGTGGATGATGAATCACAGCTAAACAAATTCACCTTTTTAATTCAAACAATTACTTTAAGGATACTAAATGAGTTAGATTGAATTAAAACATTATTTGGAGCGTTTATCAACGTTTAATTTGGTTGCGTGTCTGCTTGCTCTGCCTGTGATATAGTAGGTACGTTCTCAACACCACCCAAAGCCTGGCCGGCCGGGGTGGGTGGATGGTGGTGGTACAAAAGTATGGCGACCTGCCAGGCTTATATTGCATTGGGGGAATCTTGACTGAACTTGCGAGCTTCTGCTTGAATTTCTTTCAAGGATGTAAAATAGTCTCCCAGAGGTGCTGTCTGGATGTGAACTACCTGCTAGCCCAGACATGGGCAAACTACGGCCCGCGGGCCAAATCCGGCCCGCGGGGCCGTTTAATCCGGCCCGCCAAACGTGAATAAATTGTATTATTGAACTTTTTTTGGGGTCATTTTTCCTGCAATTAGTATGTTTCCCCAATAGATGGGGAAGCGCCCGCCCGCGCATTTACTCCCGGAAGCCGTGTCAGAAAGCTCGGTGCGCACTCACAAGTGTGTGTACGTACTAAGTAGTACGGACCCGGCGCACTCCGCGCTCTATTTCCATCAGTGCCAAATTTCGAGTGTGGGCTGTGACGTCAGCATTCTCGTAACTCGCGCGCTGAGCTTTCAGATACAATTTTACGTTAATGCCACCCACAAACCTTCCCCTGGAATCCTTCCACTAAAATGAGTGGCCCGAGGAAAAGAAAGGTGGACACTGAGTGCCGAGTGTTTAAAAAAAAAAAGAGAGAGAGGACAATTTGGCTCAACCTACGTGTCTGAGCAGACGTTCCGCCACATGAACGTGAACAAAGTCCGTCACAGCTCTCGGTTAACGGACCGACACCTCGGCTCTATCCTAAGAGTTACCACAACAAATTTTACTCCAGACCATGATGCACGAGCAAAAAAGGGAGAACAACAATACTATTGATTTCTTTATTACTTTATTTAGAAGTATTCTTTCACTGATTCTTCAAGATATATTTGGTCAGAATGTTTGCCGTTTGATGTGATTTCGCCTCATTAGATAAACATGTTTCATAAATCTGACCTGCAGGCGCTGAAGCGATGGAAACTATTATTCATAATAACAGTGTCATATTTAATGAGAATCACTGATAGTAGTTTTTTGGTGAAATATTTGTTTAATGCTGTTAATAAATGCATTTGTTTTCAAAAAGCTTTTTTTGAATGTCCATGCTACCGACTAAAAGCACAAACCTTTTATGCAATGACCTTTACATGTAATTTCTATTACGTCACACAAACACTACATGCATCTGCTCCTGGTTCGGCCCCCCGATCAAAATTTGGAACCAAATTCGGCCCGCCAGTTATAAAGTTTGCCCACCCCTGCGCTAGCCTCACTGATTTTTTACTACTGCCTCCTTCTCTCATAGCCCTTTTGCTTAAGAAGGATGCTTCAAAGGTTCAAAACTCAAGTGTGTGTGTGTGTGCCCGACCTCAGTCCCGTTCAGAACTGTTGGCGCATCCTCAAGCAAAGCTCTGTGAGATTTGAGAGCCAGTTCACATTCAAACTGCAGCTGTGGGAGGCTAGTTTGACACCCTGCAAAGGAATTTCAATGGGAGCAAGAAAGCTGGAACTTTACCTGTTAAGATGGTCTGTCTTAAAATTGCTTTTGATTGCTACAACAATCTACCACCTAATGCTTCAAATTTAATAAGTGGATTATTTTCAGTTCTTTGCAACCTATAGAATGTATCAAAAAACAGCTGCCTAGAATAAATTGGAACGGTGCATTTTAGAAACCATGAATTTGCACGGTTAATGCCTGCCATTGTTGGTTCTGATCAGGCAGTGAATGAGTCCTGCTACCAGGGAGACGACTCGGTCCTCAAGTCTTTGGTGGAAATTGCCGACACGGCACCTAAATATCTGAGACCAAACTTGGAGGCCACTCTGCAACTCTGCCTCAAGGTGAGTTGGGAAACCATGCAGCATTAATTTTGCACTGCACTGGATTAGGTGTCGACTGATATGAGATTTTCTATAACCGATGCTGATATTTAGAGGTCAGAGGACGTGTAAATAAAATAAATGTTACGAATAAATATTAAACTATCAAAATAAATGTAAAAAAATCCATCATTGCATATTAAAGACCAGTTTGGCTGTAGAGGCACCTGCTTCCTCTTTTTTTTTTTTTTCTGTGCATCCTTGTATATTTGGAGGTGGTGGCACCTTAGGTGACTCCACAAATTGGTTGTGTTTTACCCTTTTCCGCTCCCGAGCTCACCGGTCCATTGCAGATACTGCACTACTGGTGTTGGCTCAGTGAAACGCTGCCATACTAGTAGATTTTGATTTTTGTTGTTTTGCCACTAGACAGCAATTACTAAACAGAGGAAACATTTAGTTAGTATTTTAGTATCTTCAATTCTGTCTGTAATTCCAATATTTATACACATTTACAATCTAATATTAGAATTTTCCATCCATCTTCTTCCGCTTATCCGGGGTCGGGTCGCGGGGGCAGCAGCTTTAGGAGGGACTCCCAGACTTCCTTCTCCCCAGCCACTTCATCCAGCTCATCCCGGGGCATCCCAAGGCGTTTCCAGGCCAGCTGAGAGACAGTCTCTCCAGCTCGTTCTAGGTCGTCCCCGGGGTCTCCTACCGGTGGGACATGCCTGGAACACCTCCCCAGGGAGGCGTCCAGGAGTATCCTGATAAGATGCCCGAGCCACCTCATCTGGCTCCTCTCAATGTGGAGGAGTAGCGACTCTACTCAGTCTCTCCCGGATGACAGAGCTTCTTACCCTATCTCTAAGGGAGAGCACGGACATCCTGAGGAGAAAACTCATTTCGGCCGCTTGTATCCGGGATCTCGTTCTTTCGGTCACAACCCATAGCTCGTGACCATAGGTGAGGGTAGGAGCGTAAATCGACCGGTAAATTGAGAGCTTTGCCTTTTGGCTCAGCTCTCTCTTCACCGCAACGGACCGGTACAGGGTCCGCATTACTGCCGACGCTGCACCGATCCGCCTGTCGATCTTGCGCTCCATCCTCCCCTCACTCGTGAACAAGACTCCAAGATACTTGTACTCCTCTACTTGGGGCAGGATCTCATCCCCGATCCGGAGAGGGCATTTCACCCTTTTCCGATCGAGGGCCATGGACTCGGATTTGGAGGTGCTGACCCTCATCCCGACCGCTTCACACTCGGCTGCGAACCGTTACAGCGAGAGCTGGAGATCACGGCCTGAAGAAGCCAACAGCACCACGTCATCTGCAAAAAGCAGAGATGTGATGCTGAGGTCCCCAAACCGGACCCCCTCAACGCCTCGGCTGCGCCTAGAAATTCTGTCCATAAAAATTACGAACAGAATCGGTGACAAAGGGCATCCTTGGCGGAGTCCAACCCTCACTGGGAACGAATCTGACTTACTGCCGGAAATGCGGACCAGACTCTGGCATCGGTGATACAGGGACCGAATCGCCCTTATCAGTTGGCTCGGCACCCCGTACTCTCGAAGCACCCTCCACAGAACCTCCCGAGGGACACGGTCGAACGCCTTCTCCAAGTCCACAAAACACATGTGGACTGGTTGGGCGAACTCCCATGCACCCTCGAGGATCCTGCTGAGGGTGTAGAGCTGGTCCACTGTTCCACGGCCAGGACGAAAGCCACACTGCTCCTCCTGAGTCCAAGGTTCGACCTCCCGACGGATCCTCCTCTTCAGCACCCCTGAACAGACCTTACCGGGGAGGCTGAGGAGTGTGATTCCCCTGTAATTGGAACACACCCTCCAGTCCCCCTTCTTAAAGAGGGGAACCACCACCCCAGTCTGCCAATCCAGAGGCATTGTCCCCGATGTCCACGCAATGTTGTAGAGGCGTGTCAGCCATGACAGCCCCACAACATCCAGAGCCTTTAAGAACTCCGGGTGGATCTCATCCACCCCCGGGGCCTTGCCACCGAGGAGTTTTTTTAACTACCTCAGTGACTTCGACCCCAGAGATTGGAGGTCTTCGACGTATTCTCCCCACCGACTCATGACATCCCGAGTCGAGGTCAGCAGCACGCCATCCCCACTGTAAACAGTGTTGACGTTGCACTGCTTCCCTCTCCTTAGACGCCGGATGGTGGACCAGAATTTCCTCAAAGCCGTCCGGAAGTCATTCTCCATGGCCTCACCAAACTCCTCCCACGCCTGGGTTTTTGCCTCAGCAACCGCCGAAGCTACGTTCCGCTTAGCCATCCGGTACCTGTCAGCTGCCTCCGGAGTCCCGCAGGCCAAAACGGCCCGATAGGACTCCTTCAGCTTGACGGCATCCCTCACCGCCGGTGTCCACCAGCGGGTTCGGGGATTGCCGCCACGACAGGCACCAACGACCTTACGGCCACAGCATCGGTCGGCCGCCTCAACACTGGAGGCGCGGAACATGGTCCGCTCAGACTCAATGTCCCCCGCCTCCCCCGGGACGTGGGAAAAGCTCTGCCGGAGGTGGGAGTTAAAGCTCTTCCTGAAAGCAGATTCTGCCAGACGTTCCCAGCAGACCCTCACAGAGCGTTTGGGTCTGCCAGGTCGGACTGGCATCTTCCCCTACCATCGGAGCCAACCCACCACCAGGTGGTGATCAGTTGACAGCTCCGCCCCTCTCTTCACCCGAGTGTCCAAAACATGCGGCCGCAAATCCGATGACACGATGACAAAGTCGATCATCGAACTGCGGCCTAGGGTGTCCCGGTGCCAAGTGCACACATGGACACCCTTATGCTCGATCATGGTGTTCATTATTGAAAATCCATATCGAGCACAGAAGTCCAACAATAGAACACCGCTTAGGTTCAGATCGGGGGGGGGCCGTTCCTCCCAATCACGCCCTTCCAGGTCTCACTGTCATTGCCCACGTGAGCATTGAAGTCACCCAGTAGAACGATGGAGTCCCCAGAAGGAGCGCTCTCCAGCACTTCCTCCAGGGAGTCCAAGAAGGGTGGGTACTCTGAGCTGCCGTTTGGTGCATAGACACAGTCAGGACCCGTCCCCCCACCCGAAGGCGGACGGAGGCTACCCTCTCGTTCACCGGGGTGAACCTCAATGTGCAGGCGCCCAGCCGGGGGGCAATAAGTATACCCACACCTGCTCGACGCCTCTCACTGTGGGCAACTCCAGAGTGGAAGAGAGTCCAGCCCCTCTCGAAAGGGCTTGTACCGGAACCCAAACTGCGTGGAGGCTAGTCCGACTATATCTAGTCGGAATTTTTCTGCCTCGCACACCAGCTCGGGCTCCTTTCCAGCCAGAGAGGTGACATTTCATGTCCCAAGAGCCAGCTTCTGCAGCCGGGGATCAGACCGCCAAGGTCCCTGCCTTCGGCCGCCGCCCAGCTCACACTGCACCCGACCCCTTTGGCCCCTCCCACAGGTGGTGAGCCCAATTAGAAAAAGAAAAAAAAAAATTCAAGCTAATGTATTTTCAAAATAAAGTGTAAAAGATCCAACACCATTCAGAATCAATAAAAAAAATTGATAAATAACTTTGTCTTGTTTCTCATCCTTGTATTCAAAAGCAGTGCTAAACCCTGAGTGATTTTTTTTATATTGACTGTTAACGTTAGACAGGTTTAATAAGGAATATAACTGCGACATCACTATTACGCTAATTAAGTCCACTTTTACTCGCAGTACTCAATAGATTCTTGAGCTGAATATCATTAATGCAAATACGTTGGATGGAAACCTGGCTAGTGTCTGCATCAACTATCATGATTCCCCCAAAAAATGTCATGCAGTTCTTTTCTCCTCCAATAGTGTGTGGGCGGAGTGCAGCGTTTGTAAGCGCTACACCTCCACCTCACGCACAGACTATAATTCTCAGACTTGTGGAAAAATAAAACTTAACTTATAACATTGCAACTAATAACATTATGTAAGCAAATTCCTGATAGCTTTCAACTATAGTCCTTCAAGTGAACTGCAAGTTAGCGAACTTCCAACCAGCTATAGCTACCAGTTCCAGACGGTTCGGTGCACTTAGGTTTTTTTCTTTCACTAATTGAAGCAACACTTAATAGTTTACTAGTATCATACAGTAAATGTATGACCATAGGACTTTGAAATATCAGAATGTAAGCTTTACCTGTTGTTGAGTTGGTATTCCAAACGTTTTGGTTTGGGATCCTTCACGAAGGAACTGCATGTTCCAATGCAGCATTTACAAGGGGGCTGCCAGCGGACATGCCTGACTTTAGATCAGCGCTACTAAACACAAATATTGCCGATGCATAGAATTAAAAAATAGCAAATATAGGCCAAACGAAATATCGGTTAACCGGATACTATGCTTCTGATGTCAACACTCGCCATGTTTCTTCAGCTCTGCGCCGATGGCAACTTACCCAACATGCAGAGACAGTTGGCATTGGAAGTCATTGTCACCTTGTCAGAGACGGCAGCGGCCATGTTGAGAAAACACACCGCCATTGTGGCTCAGAGTGGTGCGTCATCCTTAATTATTCGCTGCTATCTCAGATTGCTACTGATGCTTTGTTACCAGAAGACACTCTCGAGAACTCCTCGGTTATTAAAAATCGGTATGTGTGTCTAGTGCCCCAGATGCTGGCTATGATGGTGGACCTTGAGGAGGATGAGGACTGGGCCATGGCTGATGAGCTGGAGGATGATGATTTTGACAGGTAACTTATATGCTGCTGCCCAAATAAAAACCTTGAAGCAGCACTGTCTCCTGAGGTGCTTCCTCTGTCACCAAACAGTAATGCAGTAGCAGGAGAAAGTGCTCTGGACAGAATTGCTTGTGGCCTGGGAGGAAAGATAATTTTGCCTCTGATCAAGCAACACATCAGGCAGATGCTGCAGAGCAGTGAGTAAATGTACATTGACAGGCAGCAACTATAGCACTTGTAGTTAGATGCATTTCCCCGGAGTGCGGTGAAGGTAAAATAAAGCTAGTGTTGGTTTCCAGCCGACTGGAAGTATCGCCATGCTGGGCTGATGGCGTTGTCGGCCATTGGCGAAGGCTGCCACCAGCAGATGGAGGCCATCCTTAATGAGACGGTCATCTCTGTGCTGCATTATTGCGCTGACCCAGTAAGAACTCTTTTCTATTTTAACGATGCTGCTCATTAACGGGGGTAAACCAACCAAAAGTCAATTCTCCTCAGCATCCGAGGGTGCGCTATGCTGCCTGCAACGCTATTGGACAAATGGCTACAGATTTTGCACCGACCTTCCAAAAGAAGTTTCACGATAAGGTAAAGTCAAATTAAAGTGAGTCGGTCCAGTTGAAAGTTTTGTTTGTGGACTACGACCTCCTTCCCGTCTAGGTGATCCCCAAACTTCTTCAGACCATGGAAGACCAGAGTAACCCCCGAGTGCAGGCGCACGCTGCTGCGGCTCTTATTAATTTCACAGAAGACTGCCCCAAATCTCTGCTCATCCCTTCCCTTGACAACTTGGTGAAGCACCTCCATTTCATCATGGTAGCCAAGTTGCAAGAGGTAGACAGACATCTAAACTAAAATCTTCCATTTTAGTCACTGCGCAGCTTCAAGTTCTTCAGAGTTCTTTCTTTCCTTCTCAACTCTAGTTATTCCAAAAGGGAACCAAACTGGTCCTTGAGCAAGTGGTGACCTCTATTGCGTCTGTGGCGGACACTGCAGAGGAGAAGTTTGTGCCATACTACGACTCATTCATGCCCTCGCTCAAACATATTGTGGAAATTGCCGTGCAGAAGGAGCTGCGGCTACTTCGGGGCAAAACCATCGAGTGCATCAGTCTCATCGGTCTCGCTGTTGGCAAGGAGAAGGTACGTCAAGTGCAGTTTCTGATGCATGCTCCCTCATTCTGGTTGTCCTAACCATTTTTTTTTTGTTTTTGTTAGTTCATGCCAGATGCCTATGCTGTCATGCAGCTGCTTCTCAAAACCCAGACTGACTTTAAAGACCTGGATGATGACGATCCACAAGTGAGAAAGCTTGGTAGTACTTGAAACCATTGCAAGGCGCTTGTGGGTTGGCAACGTATTTTGTTTTATTTTTCAAATAAAGATCTCGTACATGATCTCAGCCTGGGCCAGGATGTGCAAGATCCTGGGGAAGGATTTTCAGCAGTACCTTCCTGTGGTGATGGGCCCCCTATTGAAGACTGCCTCCATCAAACCCGAGGTGGCTCTGCTTGACAGTAAGTTAGTTTTGTGCTTGCACTGTTGGCTTTTATTTTGGTAATGTTTCAGCAAGCAATGTTTCTTATAGCCCAGGATATGGAGAATATATCAGAGGATGACGGCTGGGAGTTTGTCAACCTGGGAGACCAGCAGAGTTTTGGCATCAAGACCGCAGGCTTGGAGGAGAAGTCCACCGCTTGCCAGATGCTGGTAAGCATCTGCGACTTGCAAAAATATTTCATCCTGTTCAACATTTTGTCATATTATCATATTACAAGAGAGAAAAATTTGACTTTTTTCTGATTTTATGGTTTTAAATCGTGTAATCTTCCTTCTACACAATTTTTTGCGACCGTCACATACAAGCGCAATAAAATTCATTTTATTTTTGTAAAGTGACAGTGTAAACCTTTGTTCAAGTACTACAAGACATCAAAAACGTTGCCATTGATCAACTAATATTTGTGTTTCAGGTATGTTATGCCAAAGAGTTGAAGGAAGGCTTTGTAGAGTACACTGAACAAGTGGTGAAACTGATGGTTCCTTTACTCAAGTTCTACTTCCACGATGATATCCTTGTTTTTGACTCATCGAATATTTTGCAAGGATGAATGAACTCCTCTCAAAAGAAAAATGTAACCAAATAATTCTACCAGCCAGGAAGAGGAATGCTTACTAAAGAGTTATTTCCTTAACTCTGTCACGTGTGCGAGTGGCGGCAGCGGAGTCCATGCCCCTGCTGTTAGAATGCGCCCGGGTTCGGGGACTGGAGTACCTCACTCAGATGTGGCTCTTTATGTGCGACGCCCTAATCAAGGCCATCGGGACGGAGCCGGACTCGGACGTTCTGTCGGAAATCATGCACTCTTTTGCCAAGGTAACGTGTCATTTCGCTGCAAGAGATGGTTGCTGTTGTGCTGTGCTGTTTTTTTTTGCCCTCCCCAAAGTGTTCAGTTCAGCAGATTCCCTGCCATTCAGAAACCTGCTAGCTCAGTGTTTTCTCCCTCGTGCCCTTTGTTGTACATTTTTTTCCCCAAAGTACTCTCAACACGGCATCACTGCCATTAACATTAGTAAAAAAAAAAAAGGCTGTTAGCTAAGTGCTAACATGCTGTAGGAAATCTCAGATGGACGGGCTTACGGGAAAAGCAGTGTGGTCATCAACCAAACTGCTTAACTTAGTCATGACAGTATCAGACATATATTCTCTACTGGAAACATTTGGTTCTGCGGGAGTTTAAAAGCTGTTTTTATTTGGCGTAGGACTGAGCAATTAATTGATTCAAATCAATATCACAGTGTAGCCGGTACAATATGCAAAATTCACAAAGGCTACAAAATAAAAAAAAAAACGTAATTTCTTTAGATCATTTGGCATAGGTATATTTTGTTTCTAGTGTGTCTAGATAAGTTAAATGCTTAAGGAGTTCAGTCCACATGTTTACATACTGTACCATTGTTTCATGAAACAAAGTGATGGAGCCATAGATTTGTTTGCATTATGTTGTAATCTGATCTATGTTTACGCTACCAAATTTTACCAATGTTTACGCTACACTTTGGTACAATTTGTCATAGCATGCTTAAATCTGCATGTCAAATTAACTCTAAAGTTGATAAACCAATCAAAGTGACAGCCATTTAGTACAAGCCAAACCCATAATACCTAAACATAGCACTTTTCTGGACATTCAAAGACTCTTTCCAGTAGATATACTCCTTATTCATTCACTCACACATTCCCAATCTGGTGGTGGTAAACTACGTAAGTAGCCACAGCTGCCCTTGGGCAGACTGACGGAAGCGTGGCCACCAGCATGCACCAGCGGCTCTTATGAGCACCACCAAACATTCACACCCAGCCGGTGTCAGTGGCACTGGAGTTAAGAGGGTGAAGTGTGTCACGCACGGACACGACTCGGGCAGAGCGGTGGTTGCACAGCCGAAATTCCAGTAACAGGACGACCTGCTCTATGGCGGAGCGGCGGATACCGGGAATTATAATTAATATTGTAATTTCTTTATTGCTTGAATTGGTTAAAAAAAATGGAAAGAGGACCTTGAAAAAACAAGCCCATATTAAACCTCAATATTGAGATGTGGAAGGGGGTACAATAAGATTATTTTTTGAAATCGTTGAGCCGTACTTAAAGGAATTTCAATGCGCTCAGTTTTCTTTCTCTTCTCACCTAGTGCATCGAGCTGATGGGCGATGGCTGTCTGAACAATGAACATTTTGAGGAGCTGGGTGGCATTTTGAAAGGCAAACTGGAGGAGCATTTCAAGAACCAGGAGCTGAGGCAGGGTGAGGCTTGACAAGCAAAGACTTCATGTCGCCTCCTTGGACAAATTTCTCATTTTGACACACCACATGTGTCCTTACAGCTAAGAGGCAGGATGAAGACTATGATGAGCAGGTGGAGGAAACCTTGCAAGATGAGGTAAATGTTAATCATATGTTGCATGAAACACTGTGCACTCCTAACAACCCCTCGCTCGTGTCTCAGGATGAGAACGACGTGTACATCCTGACCAAGGTGTCGGACGTCCTGCACTCTGTTTTCAGCAGTTACAAGGAGAAGGTGCTCCCTTGGTTTGAACAGCTGCTCCAGCTCATTGTCCAGCTCATAGTATGTGTTCATTCATTTGGCTCACCAATGAAGGAATTTATTGCACGGTTATTCCTGACTTTATTTTGTGCTCCAGTGTCCAAATAGGCCATGGGCTGACAGACAGTGGGGGCTGTGTATTTTTGATGATGTGGTGGAGCACTGCAGCCCTTCATCCTTCAAATACGCAGAGTACTTCCTGCGACCAATGTTGCAGTCTCTGTGCGACTCTAGCCCCGAAGTTCGCCAGGCAGCCGCCTATGGCGTTGGTGTCATGGCACAATACGGAGGAGAGAACTACCGGACGTTCTGCACAGGTACTACTGACAACCTGTATTCCTTTTGTGTAGGTGGTATGCATTTTTATGGGGTACAGTTTTTGTCCCGCAGATCCATGCAAAAAAAAGCTGGTGTGGCCTGTATTTTCACTGTGCACTTGAATGATGGTGTCAGTGGGTTGCTATGCAAACATAACAAAACAATTTTGGACCAATGGTGGAGTCGAAGAGCAATATGAATTGGGTTGAGCAAATTTGCCAGATGACAACTTTAGGGGACTGTCACAACAGTGCATAATTACATAATGACAATTGTAAACAGTGATAAACATGATTTGTCACTGCAAAAGTTGGGAATATCATTGAAGTCATAGTCAGAGGAGGAGTGGATCCAAATAAAAGGCGAGCTGTCAAAATGTGGGTAAAACCAAGAACCTGGACCCAATTGAACACTACGGTTTACAAAATTGTGTCCTACATGCAAAATAGGATTCTGTGTAATTGACAGTTCCATTGTAGAGTAAATATTTGTGTGAAAACAAGTTATTCAAATAAGTACCGCCATAAGACAACATTTTGTGCTGCTGTGTGACTAGTTCTTTGTATAGTACGTAAGGACTCCCTGTATTCTAAAATTGCCCAATGCAAGGAAGTGCTTTTGCAAATGTGTGCATTTGCATTTTGGTACTCCACGGGAAAAAAACTCCATTGGTCTGAGGATGGTTTCGCGTGAGAGGCGGCAGATGTCATCATGGCCCATGTTTTCCCGTTCCAGAGGCCATCCCCTTGCTCTTCAATGTCATCCAGGCAGCCGATTCTCGCTCAAAGGAGAATGTCAACGCAACAGAAAATTGCATCTCTGCTGTTGGAAAAGTAATGAGGTTCCGGCCCGAGTGTGCAAATGTCAATGAAATTCTCCCCCACTGGATCAGATGGTTACCTCTCAATGAAGATAAAGAGGAGGCTGTCCACACCTTTGACTTCCTGTGTGATCTCATTGAAAGGTATGATGGCATTCAATCTGCACTTCCTTTGAGTCGTGTGATGACTGGAACAGGCATCTTGAAGTGATGCTTTTCTCATTTCTGCTTTACCCAGTAACAACCCTATTGTCCTTGGACCGGACAACTCCAACCTACCTAAACTCTTTGCCATCATTGCTGACGGAGTAGCAAACGAGTCTGTGAAGAGCGAAGATGCTTGCAGTAAACGTCTGGCTAATGTGGTCCGTCAAGTACAGGTGAATTCCTCCTCTGCTATTGTCACGCAGCCGAGTGAACTTGTTGACCACTTGCTGCATGACGACCACTAATTGCTTTTGTGTTCCCAGATGTCGGGAGGATTGTGGTCCCAGTGTATAGTGGCGCTCAGTGAGACGCAACAGAAAGCAATACAAGATTTACTGAATGCTGCCTGAGCCACCTGGTCATATTCTCACCCATAAAGTCCTTGTAGAAAAGTGGACACACTTCTCGTCTTGATCTGCAGTGTTGGATGCTGGCTTCAAGCTTATTATACATACTGCACTCAATTGACTGGAGTGAAAATTGAGGACCCTGACGCCATGAACTGATTGTCTCATCTCCTCTAGCTAGGTGTTTATTTCCAACCATTCCCTCAAGTCTAACATGCATCTGCCCAGAGACGTGTTGCCCATCACAAATTCACTAATAATGATCAGGGGGGGGACTCACTTGAGGGGGAGGGTAGCATATGGGACAGGACTTTCTATTGGACTGCAAAGCTCAGTGAGTTGAAAATGCACACTGGGCAATCACTACCTGTGAATTTTGTTTTTCTTCCTTCCCTTTTTCTGGATCCTCATTACATGGGGGGAGAAGACCTCTGTGAGAGAGGATGCTTCCAAAGTACCAGTAGTGACATGTTTTAAGTGGCTAACTCTTCTAGTGAACATAGTGAATTTACTTCTTTGGGGAGTCACTGTCAACTTAGCAGCTTCCTGTTCTATCCATAGCCTTCCGAATTGCTGTTCAGATGAAAGTCATTTGCGTCCACCCCCCGAATGTCAGAGCACCACTTTTGGGTAGTATTGGGAAGGGGTGGGGTTGGGGGAAATCCCAACCTGTTGTTGGTCGCTACCAACCAAGTTGAAGTCTAACTGCTTGTTGCGAATTTGTGCGTGCTACCATACTCTCTATGGTGTAACCCTTTACAGCCCTGCAGGTATGTGGTGAAATTCACAAAGTACCTACAATAAAATTCCATTAAGAATTCTGAAAGTTTTCATTTGAACTTTTGTGCATGATGTGGCTTGGGGTAGTTGCATATTTTCTTGGTAGTTAATCAGGTGGGTTAACGTCGACTAATCATTTCAACATGCTTTTTATTGGAACATCAAGTTAAAGCTTTCAACCAGAACAAACCTTGCTGGAAATTTAAATTTCCCCCAATGTGCAACAGCCTGCAGAGAATGCACTGAAAATGGAGTCAGTATAGCCACCTCACACTAGACTTCAAAGGGCTATTACTGCGTTTGTGGAATATGAATTAAGCAGAAGATTTGCCTGTTTGTAATCCATCGGGTTGTGAGGGGCTGCCATTTTGCCTTGTTCAAGTGGCAACTTGCTGTTGTCTCAAATTGACATCATAGTGCATAAAAGCTTATGCTGCACTCCAGGGAAGTCAATTTTATTGACCTCTGACCAGGGAAAATGCACTCAAGTGCCACTCAAGTCACAAAGTCAGAGAGAAAATGTCTAACATGGGTACACAGTCAACAGCAAAACTATTGAAAAAATATATTTAGCTATCTTTGTTACATTAAATTTATGGTAATGTGAAAATGAAGTATAAAATTTGACCAAAATATTAGTGGTTTACCAAAATGGCAAATCAGTTTTTCAGCCTAATGTTGAACAGTCCCATCTTGAATAAAAGAAAAAAAAATGGTTCATGGAAGTCAGGTTTGCTGAATGTGTTTCAAGCAACAACAAAACTTAACCTTCGCCTGAAATGTCTTGAGGTTGAAAGTGGTACAATTTGAGTGGAATAAATCAATTTTTGGGAATACATCACATGACCAAACCCCTAAAACAGATGAGCTAAAGGGTTATTAGAGATACTGATGTCACCTTCAGTTGACAGCAAGTGGCAAAATTGCAGCCCCCTGAGATGGTTAAAAACAGGATTTTATTGCTTCATGCGCAACCAACAAAACAATCAGAAAGCTGTTTAATACTAGTGGAGGTCCAAAGAACATAAGAAAATGATGTCACCTTTAAGATGTTGTAGGGTGTTATACCATGCTTCATTACAATGAAAACAGATGGCTTACAGCATCCATTTTAAGGTTGATTCAAGCCACGTGAGTTTGAGTAGATTTATCTGTACAACACTACTGGGGAAAGTGTAGACACTTGATTGAAATCCTCAGACCAGCTGGGAACTTGGAGCTAGAACAATCGCCTCTACGTTACAATTAAGAGACAGTGTGTAGAAAACATTTGGATTTTTAAAAAATCTAAATAAGATGGCAAAAATATGTTTTATCACAATGTTTCTTTTGCCCCTTTAACCATGGTCATATCTATATTTTCATTTTACAATGACTGCAGCTATAATGAACATGCAAAGCAATGGGACAATCACAAAGACGGTGAAAACAGTAAATCCAAACAATAATTAAGTCAGTCAAAAGCCAAAGAATGAAATTGGTTCGTCAAACAAGTGGACAAATTCTACACACTGTCTCTAAATGCATTAAGCAGCTAGTTGCTGTGTTAGGCTAAATGCATTCTCAAGGTAATTCTAGCAGGTTGCATCCCTGATTTTCACTGAACATTTAAGTGACATGCTTTTATTGCATGGATGCTTGTTTAAAGTGACAAGTTCAGTGTTTTGTCATTATGAAAATTTTAAGCAGGATCCAAGTGCGTGTCAGTTTCAGAAGTTGTATTTACAGTGAATGTTTTGTACACGCTGTGACACAAGTGGCATTGGGATGAAAAACATCAGGAAACTAACTGATAAAGTTGACTTCTCGCTTGCTGTCATTCTCTATTGGAGCATATCCACAAAGGCGTCAAATTCGTCAATGTTTCTTTCGTAGATGGCCAGTTTCTCTGGCAGCGAATCCTGCAGGCATAGTACATACACTGTTAGAGGCAACTTACACAGCTTCATTTTGTCGTCTAAAGGTTGAAAAAATAAATCATACTACGAGATCATCAGCCATCGACTGGGAACTGATGTGAAGCGAGAGGCTGGCCAATTGCGGAGGGTTCTGAAATTCCCTGTAGAATGTTCCTAAATCCATCGGCAACAAGTCGTCTTTAGAGAAAGCTGGCCGCTAAAAACATGAAACATTGGGTCAGATGAGAATGCAGTGGTCCTCAAAGAGTCGATAAGACGAACGTACAAAGTCAACCATGACAAAGTCATCCTGCTGCCCCGAGCCGTCTGAACCTTGCGAGTGAAGGCTGGCCTGCAGAGGGGACATGCAGGAAGGAGAGTCTGGAGGATGTACCTGTCGTGCACGCACGCACACACACACACACACACACACACACACACACACACACACACACACACACACACACACACACACATCCTTGTTAACCTCCCTCTGCAGGACCCAACTTAATTTACCGAGTTCTGGGGTCCACCCTTTCTAGTGGTCCAAGAACTATGAAAAAAATCAGGCAACTCCCAAAAAAAATCTTGTTACTAAAAATCACTTTCAATAAACACAATTTGAAACTTTTTTTTTCATGTCAGTTTTTCAGTCATATCTGGGGCCTGTTTCTAACATTCCGGCTTTGCGGGGTCCACCTTTACACACATGAGATTTTTAGTCAGTTATGGGGATCGCTTTTAATATTTCAACCTTAAGAGGTCTACCTATACACACATTATTTTTTTAGCCAGTTATGGAGCTTGCTGTTAAGATTTAAGACTTGTTAGGTCTGCCTTTATAAAGAGGATCTATCAAGTTCAACCCCAACCCTAATCTAACCCAAACATGCATTTGTGTGGACTTAATCATTTGAGAAAACCTAAAAATTTTGTTAGTGTTATTAATACTTTCATCTGGCTAAATATACTAGATATACATTGAAATGTGCATTCTAAAATACATTCTGAAGTCTTTATTCAGATTCTAGTCCATTTTCCTTGGTCACAGTCTTAATATTCTTCAATTTGTTCAGTCATATTGGTACATTTTAAAATATTTAAATTCTGCATTTTAGCTAACTATAAAGTACACAGGATTTACAAGTAATAATTGTCGAGTCAAAATTTTAAATGGACACATTACAAATGTAGCCAATGAATAAAGGAACTTATTTAATCTAACATTTACGAACAGGAGAAGTGGAGCATAAAAAAAATCACAAACAAATAGTGAACAAATGGTGAAACAGGACCAGCCATGTGTTTCTATCTCTGTTAAGGGAAGCTGTTTCACTCATATTTTCTCCTCATGGTGGTTATTCTCTTTTTGACAAAGTACTTAACAGCTCGGTGCTTGTGGTTCTGCAGCAATGCATCTCTCGCAGTCAAGCTTACCAGGAACCTGATTTGTCAATATATACTTCCTTGAATGTTTATTTACTGCAGCACATTCCTCTGGGGTCCAGCTTCTTTTCACAACTTTTCCGTTACCTAAGGGCATAGGAAGAGCACTTTTTAGTTTACAACTTAATTAGAACAAAATTGCATAAAGAATACATTCACTTTATGTACAATTATCCGACAATATAATTCAAATGAGATATTTTATAACGTCAACTATCTTTGTCAACAGTGATGAGCCTACAATAGACATAAGTAAATCAGTTAATATCTGAGATATTAATCCGGTCATTTAAGTTGCTAGGTGGTCTTCAGTGTCAGCTGTTTTGATATTAACAAAATTAAAAATAGATGCACAAAAGGGTAACATTAGAATGCCCCCAGTTTTGGTGGTGGGGGAAAGAGGTCTCTCATTTTCTTGATTACTTTTAAGCAGTTTTGCATTTGACCAGAATGTCACTGCTGGTAGATGAAGCAATTCCTGGACCCTACAGAGGTTGCACAGGCAGTCAAACTCCACCATGGCAGCACATTGGGATGCACCATTTCTCTGACAAAACCATTAAGAACAGATACAAGTTGTTGCAAAATCAGGGAAAATAAAAAATAAAAATCAGAGAAAAACTTTTTTCAGACAGTGTTTTACATGTATGGGGAATTTGCTTTGATAACGTGCTACACATGGACAAACAAAGATGATAAAAGTAAATTTGGAAATATATAGTGTGTAAAAAATTAAATGCAAGCTGTATAAGAATGGTATCTGCCTTGGTGTGACAATGTGTGAATTTGCATATTCACTAATAGGTTAATCTAGAGCAATTTTTCTTTCTCTCTTTTGAGGTAAATGTGTCATGTATACATTACCTCTATTTAAAAATAGATGTAAACAAACATCTCACATATAATCAAGGTTAGCAATGACCTGTAACTCACATGAGAAAGGATGGGTCAATTTTCATTTTATGACAAAATTCAAAAGTTTAGACCTTACATGTCTAAGAAAAAAAGTCAAGTGGTGTTTAATATATCTTGCTTGGGTCATCTAAATCTTAGTAAGCAGCATATGTGAGGATAATTAGATACTGATACAGTAGTAACAATTGGGCAATTTAAAAGCAACTGTGATAAAGTTATATATTGAAAAGGATTACTCTAAACTCACCTCCCTTTTTGGCAGACTTTTCATTACTTGGGCCACGAGATGCGGAGGTACAAGAGGTCACTTCTATCACTTCTGGGATCAGCCCATCTGAAATGATGATTTTTAAGTACAGAAAAAAAACACAGTATAGCAATATTCTAAAACAAAAATTAACTGCACCTGTATAAGAATGCTTGGTCAAATTTAATATACTCTTGTTTTGAGCAGATTGATTTGCAGAGGTACAGAGCAGTCCTTTTGGGAATCATTGTCAGTATCATCACTGTCTGAGTAGTCCACTTTGAGAAACTCCTTTGATAATTGATAGCTCTATGGAGGGAATTAAAAGAAATGTGTTGTTAGTTTCTGCAAGCTACTCTTATATGCTGTATTAATATAAAGACTAGAATTTCTTTGCTCAAAATAATTAAAATTTCTGTCCAATATCTTAACTGGTAGACGACCGGTGCTGTACACATCCTCTGAAATATGCCAAAACCTTATATCACAGGACATTTTACATATAAAACATGGAAAAGGCTCCAAAATTTACAACAAAGAAGCCACAAGAAACCATATTTCAGAAATCTGTTATGTGTGTGTGAATGATTGGCTTGGTTGGAATAACCAAGACAACTTTAGATCCATACGGAGGGCCCCACAAGTAGCCATCAGAAATCTGTTATGTGTGTGTGAATGATTGGCTTGGTTGGACACCCATGGGCGCATGTTTCAACAATCCTTCTATAGGTGTGTGTGCCACTGGTTCGTTTGGGCTCTATGAGGAGAATCACTAAAACCATGTGATCCAATGGTTGGCTGAATGCTGTTTAAGGTACCTTCTGACTAAAGAACAGCTTTCCAACTAAAAGCTGTAAACTAAGAGAACAAGAAAAGGTCTACAAAGTTGATTTCTTACAACAAAGTCGCACTGAATGTTACCTGTTGGCTGGCATCTTGTTTGATGTTATCATCAGGGTCAGAGTCCTGCCAAGTTCTGGCTGGTTCAGGCAGAGCACCGTCAACAGGAGCCTGAGAGCCTGTCACCTGGAATTAAAACCACAAATAACTTACCAACATCATACAGACACCACAAATGACAGACTCAAGACCTGTATAGTTAAATCATGTGAAGTTAGTCCCCAAAACCAAACAAGCTTTTCTAACTAAAGTGTTCCAGTCAGACCTGATGTCTAATCAGGTCCTATAACAGCATCTTTATGGATGTAGTGGAGCATCCTTCAGCATGACACTTTAGCCGTTTAGCTGTTGAGGATGTGTGGAACTATAGCTGTAATATAATCAGCCTCCATAATGTCCATAACCAAAATATGATCTAAAAACATGAGGCAACCTTTGATCCATACGGAGGGCCCCACAAGTAGCCATCAGAAATCTGTTATTGTGTGTGTGTGAATGATTGGCTTGGTTGGAATAACCAAGACAACTTTAGATCCATACGGAGGGCCCCACAAGTAGCCATCAGAAATCTGTTATTGTGTGTGTGTGAATGATTGGCTTGGTTGGAATAACCAAGACAACTTTAGATCCATACGGAGGGCCCCACAAGTAGCCATCAGAAATCTGTTATGTGTGTGTGAATGATTGGCTTGGTTGGACACCCATGGGCGCATGTTTCAACAATCCTTCTATAGGTGTGTGTGCCACTGGTTCGTTTGGGCTCTATGAGGAGAACCACTAAAACCGTGTGATCCAATGGTTGGCTGAATGCTGTTTAAGGTACCTTCTGACTAAAGAACAGCTTTCCAACTAAAAGCTGTAAACTAAGAGAACAAGAAAAGGTCTACAAAGTTTATTTCTTACAACAAAGTCTAACTGAATGTTACCTGTTGGCTGGCATCTTGTTTGATGTTATCATCAGGGTCAGAGTCCTGCCAAGTTCTGGCTGATTCAGGCAGCGCACCATCAACAGGAGCCTGAGAGCCTGTCACCTGGAATTAAAACCACAAATAACTTACCAACATCATACAGACACCACAAATGACAGACTCAAGACCTGTATAGTTAAATCATGTGAAGTTAGTCCCCAAAACCAAACAAGCTTTTCTAACTAAAGTGTTCCAGTCAGTTCTGGATGTCTAATCAGGTCCTATAACAGCATCTTTATGGATGTAGTGGAGCATCCTTCAGCATGACACTTTAGCCGTTTAGCTGTTGAGGATGTGTGGAACTATAGCTGTAATATAATCAGCCTCCATAATGTCCATAACCAAAATATGATCTAAAAACATGAGACAACCTTCGATCCATACGGAGGGCCCCACAAGTAGCCATCAGAAATCTGTTATTATGTGAGTGTGAATGATTGGCTTGGTTGGAATAACCAAGACAACTTTAGATCCATACGGAGGGCCCCACAAGTAGCCATCACAAATCTGTTATGTGTGTGTGAATGATTGGCTTGGTTGGACACCCATGGGCGCATGTTTCAACAATCCATCTATAGGTGTGTGTGCCACTGGTTCGTTTGGGCTCTATGAGGAGAACCACTAAAACCGTGTGATCCAATGGTTGGCTGAATGCTGTTTAAGGTACCTTCTGACTAAAGAACAGGTTTCCAACTAAAAGCTGTAAACTAAGAGAACAAGAAAAGGTCTACAAAGTTTATTTCTTACAACAAAGTCTAACTGAATGTTACCTGTTGGCTGGCATCTTGTTTGATGTTATCATCAGGGTCAGAGTCCTGCCAAGTTCTGGCTGATTCAGGCAGCGCACCATCAACAGGAGCCTGAGAGCCTGTCACCTGGAATTAAAACCACAAATAACTTACCAACATCATACAGACACCACAAATGACAGACTCAAGACCTGTATAGTTAAATCATGTGAAGTTAGTCCCCAAAACCAAACAAGCTTTTCTAACTAAAGTGTTCCAGTCAGTTCTGGATGTCTAATCAGGTCCTATAACAGCATCTTTATGGATGTAGTGGAGCATCCTTGAGCATGACACTTTAGCCGTTTAACTGTTGAGGATGTGTGGAACTATAGCTGTAATATAATCAGCCTCCATAATGTCCATAACCAAAATATGATCTAAAAACATGAGACAACCTTCGATCAATACGGAGGGCCCCACAAGTAGCTTTCAGAAATCTGTTATTATGTGTGTGTGAATGATTGGCTTGGTTGGAATAACCAAGACAACTTTCGATCCATACGGAGGGCCCCACAAGTAGCCATGAGAAATCTGTTATTATGTGTGTGTGAATGATTGGCTTGGTTGGAATAACCAAGACAACTTTAGATCCATACGGAGGGCCCCACAAGTAGCCATCAGAAATCTGTTGTGTGTGTGAATGATTGGCTTGGTTGGACACCCATGGGCGCATGTTTTAACAATCCTTCTATAGGTGTGTGTGCCACTGGTTCGTTTGGGCTCTATGAGGAGAACCACTAAAACCGTGTGATCCAATGGTTGGCTGAATGCTGTTTAAGGTACCTTCTGACTAAAGAACAGCTTTCCAACTAAAAGCTGTAAACTAAGAGAACAAGAAAAGGTCTACAAAGTTGATTTCTTACAACAAAGTCTAACTGAATGTTACCTGTTGGCTGGCATCTTGTTTGATGTTATCATCAGGGTCAGAGTCCTGCCAAGTTCTGGCTGGTTCAGGCAGAGCACCGTCAACAGGAGCCTGAGAGCCTGTCACCTGGAATTAAAACCACAAATAACTTACCAACATCATACAGACACCACAAATGACAGACTCAAGACCTGTATAGTTAAATCATGTGAAGTTAGTCCCCAAAACCAAACAAGCTTTTCTAACTAAAGTGTTCCAGTCAGACCTGATGTCTAATCAGGTCCTATAACAGCATCTTTATGGATGTAGTGGAGCATGCTTCAGCATGACACTTTAGCCGTTTAGCTGTTGAGGATGTGTGGAACTATAGCTGTAATATAATCAGCCTCCATAATGTCCATAACCAAAATATGATCTAAAAACATGAGACAACTTTCGATCCATACGGAGGGCCCCACAAGTAGCCATCAGAAATCTGTTATTGTGTGTGTGTGAATGATTGGCTTGGTTGGAATAACCAAGACAACTTTAGATCCATACGGAGGGCCCCACAAGTAGCCATCAGAAATCTGTTGTATGTGTGAATGATTGGCTTGGTTGGACACCCATGGGCGCATGTTTTAACAATCCTTCTATAGGTGTGTGTGCCACTGGTTCGTTTGGGCTCTATGAGGAGAACCACTAAAACCGTGTGATCCAATGGTTGGCTGAATGCTGTTTAAGGTACCTTCTGACTAAAGAACAGCTTTCCAACTAAAAGCTGTAAACTAAGAGAACAAGAAAAGGTCTACAAAGTTGATTTCTTACAACAAAGTCTAACTGAATGTTACCTGTTGGCTGGCATCTTGTTTGATGTTATCATCAGGGTCAGAGTCCTGCCAAGTTCTGGCTGGTTCAGGCAGCGCACCGTCAACAGGAGCCTGAGAGCCTGTCACCTGGAATTAAAACCACAAGTAACTTACCAACATCATACAGACACCACAAATGACAGACTCAAGACCTGTATAGTTAAATCATGTGAAGTTAGTCCCCAAAACCAAACAAGCTTTTCTAACTAAAGTGTTCCAGTCAGCCCTGATGTCTAATCAGGTCCTATAACAGCATCTTTATGGATGTAGTGGAGCATCCTTCAGCATGACACTTTAGCCGTTTTGCTGTTGAGGATGTGTGGAACTATAGCTGTAATATAATCAGCCTCCATAATGTCCATAACCAAAATATGATCTAAAAACATGAGACAACCTTCGGTCAATACGGAGGGCCCCACAAGTAGCCGTCAGAAATCTGTTATTATGTGTGTGTGAATGATTGGCTTGGTTGGAATAACCAAGACAACTTTCGATCCATACGGAGGACCCCACAAGTAGCCATGAGAAATCTGTTATGTGTGTGTGAATGATTGGCTTGGTTGGAATAACCAAGACAACTTTCGATCCATACGGAGGGCCCCACAAGTAGCCATCAGAAATCTGTTATGTGTGTGTGAATGATTGGCTTGGTTGGACACCCATGGGCGCATGTTTCAAATATCCATGTATAGGTGTGTGTGCCACTGGTTCGTTTGGGCTCTATGAGGAGAACCACTAAAACCGTGTGATCCAATGGTTGGCTGAATGCTGTTTAAGGTACCTTCTGACTAAAGAACAGCTTTCCAACTAAAAACTGTAAACTAAGAGAACAAGAAAAGGTCTACAAAGTTTATTTCTTACAACAAAGTCTAACTGAATGTTACCTGTTGGCTGGCATCTTGTTTGATGTTATCATCAGGGTCAGAGTCCTGCCAAGTTCTGGCTGGTTCAGGCAGAGCACCGTCAACAGGAGCCTGAGAGCCTGTCACCTGGAATTAAAACCACAAATAACTTACCAACATCATACAGACACCACAAATGACAGACTCAAGACCTGTATAGTTAAATCATGTGAAGTTAGTCCCCAAAACCAAACAAGCTTTTCTAACTAAAGTGTTCCAGTCAGACCTGATGTCTAATCAGGTCCTATAACAGCATCTTTATGGATGTAGTGGAGCATCCTTCAGCATGACACTTTAGCCGTTTAGCTGTTGAGGATGTGTGGAACTATAGCTGTAATATAATCAGCCTCCATAATGTCCATAACCAAAATATGATCTAAAAACATGAGACAACTTTCGATCCATACGGAGGGCCCCACAAGTAGCCATCAGAAATCTGTTATTGTGTGTGTGTGAATGATTGGCTTGGTTGGAATAACCAAGACAACTTTAGATCCATACGGAGGGCCCCACAAGTAGCCATCAGAAATCTGTTGTGTGTGTGAATGATTGGCTTGGTTGGACACCCATGGGCGCATGTTTTAACAATCCTTCTATAGGTGTGTGTGCCACTGGTTCGTTTGGGCTCTATGAGGAGAACCACTAAAACCGTGTGATCCAATGGTTGGCTGAATGCTGTTTAAGGTACCTTCTGACTAAAGAACAGCTTTCCAACTAAAAGCTGTAAACTAAGAGAACAAGAAAAGGTCTACAAAGTTGATTTCTTACAACAAAGTCTAACTGAATGTTACCTGTTGGCTGGCATCTTGTTTGATGTTATCATCAGGGTCAGAGTCCTGCCAAGTTCTGGCTGGTTCAGGCAGCGCACCGTCAACAGGAGCCTGAGAGCCTGTCACCTGGAATTAAAACCACAAGTAACTTACCAACATCATACAGACACCACAAATGACAGACTCAAGACCTGTATAGTTAAATCATGTGAAGTTAGTCCCCAAAACCAAACAAGCTTTTCTAACTAAAGTGTTCCAGTCAGCCCTGATGTCTAATCAGGTCCTATAACAGCATCTTTATGGATGTAGTGGAGCATCCTTCAGCATGACACTTTAGCCGTTTTGCTGTTGAGGATGTGTGGAACTATAGCTGTAATATAATCAGCCTCCATAATGTCCATAACCAAAATATGATCTAAAAACATGAGACAACCTTCGGTCAATACGGAGGGCCCCACAAGTAGCCGTCAGAAATCTGTTATTATGTGTGTGTGAATGATTGGCTTGGTTGGAATAACCAAGACAACTTTCGATCCATACGGAGGACCCCACAAGTAGCCATGAGAAATCTGTTATGTGTGTGTGAATGATTGGCTTGGTTGGAATAACCAAGACAACTTTCGATCCATACGGAGGGCCCCACAAGTAGCCATCAGAAATCTGTTATGTGTGTGTGAATGATTGGCTTGGTTGGACACCCATGGGCGCATGTTTCAAATATCCATGTATAGGTGTGTGTGCCACTGGTTCGTTTGGGCTCTATGAGGAGAACCACTAAAACCGTGTGATCCAATGGTTGGCTGAATGCTGTTTAAGGTACCTTCTGACTAAAGAACAGCTTTCCAACTAAAAACTGTAAACTAAGAGAACAAGAAAAGGTCTACAAAGTTTATTTCTTACAACAAAGTCTAACTGAATGTTACCTGTTGGCTGGCATCTTGTTTGATGTTATCATCAGGGTCAGAGTCCTGCCAAGTTCTGGCTGGTTCAGGCAGAGCACCGTCAACAGGAGCCTGAGAGCCTGTCACCTGGAATTAAAACCACAAATAACTTACCAACATCATACAGACACCACAAATGACAGACTCAAGACCTGTATAGTTAAATCATGTGAAGTTAGTCCCCAAAACCAAACAAGCTTTTCTAACTAAAGTGTTCCAGTCAGACCTGATGTCTAATCAGGTCCTATAACAGCATCTTTATGGATGTAGTGGAGCATGCTTCAGCATGACACTTTAGCCGTTTAGCTGTTGAGGATGTGTGGAACTATAGCTGTAATATAATCAGCCTCCATAATGTCCATAACCAAAATATGATCTAAAAACATGAGGCAACCTTTGATCCATACGGAGGGCCCCACAAGTAGCCATCAGAAATCTGTTATTGTGTGTGTGTGAATGATTGGCTTGGTTGGAATAACCAAGACAACTTTAGATCCATACGGAGGGCCCCACAAGTAGCCATCAGAAATCTGTTATGTGTGTGTGAATGATTGGCTTGGTTGGACACCCATGGGCGCATGTTTCAACAATCCTTCTATAGGTGTGTGTGCCACTGGTTCGTTTGGGCTCTATGAGGAGAACCACTAAAACCGTGTGATCCAATGGTTGGCTGAATGCTGTTTAAGGTACCTTCTGACTAAAGAACAGCTTTCCAACTAAAAGCTGTAAACTAAGAGAACAAGAAAAGGTCTACAAAGTTTATTTCTTACAACAAAGTCTAACTGAATGTTACCTGTTGGCTGGCATCTTGTTTGATGTTATCATCAGGGTCAGAGTCCTGCCAAGTTCTGGCTGGTTCAGGCAGCGCACCGTCAACAGGAGCCTGAGAGCCTGTCACCTGGAATTAAAACCACAAATAACTTACCAACATCATACAGACACCACAAATGACAGACTCAAGACCTGTATAGTTAAATCATGTGAAGTTAGTCCCCAAAACCAAACAAGCTTTTCTAACTACAGTGTTCCAGTCAGACCTGATGTTTAATCAGGTCCTATAACAGCATCTTTATGGATGTAGTGGAGCATCCTTCAGCATGACACTTTAGCCGTTTTGCTGTTGAGGACGTGTGGAACTATAGCTGTAATATAATCAGCCTCCATAATGTCCATAACCAAAATATGATCTAAAAACATGAGACAACTTTCGATCCATACGGAGGGCCCCACAAGTAGCCATCAGAAATCTGTTATTATGTGTGTGTGAATGATTGGCTTGGTTGGAATAACCAAGACAACTTTCGATCCATACGGAGGGCCCCACAAGTAGCCATCAGAAATCTGTTATGTGTGTGTGAATGATTGGCTTGGTTGGACACCCATGGGCGCATGTTTCAACAATCCTTCTATAGGTGTGTGTGCCACTGGTTCGTTTGGGCTCTATGAGGAGAATCACTAAAACCGTGTGATCCAATGGTTGGCTGAAAGCTGTTTAAGGTACCTTCTGACTAAAGAACAGCTTTCCAACTAAAAGCTGTAAACTAAGAGAACAAGAAAAGGTCTACAAAGTTTATTTCTTACAACAAAGTCTAACTGAATGTTACCTGTTGGCTGGCATCTTGTTTGATGTTATCATCAGGGTCAGAGTCCTGCCAAGTTCTGGCTGGTTCAGGCAGAGCACCGTCAACAGGAGCCTGAGAGCCTGTCACCTGGAATCAAAACCACAAATAACTTACCAACATCATACTGAGAGTAATTCAAATAAAAGAGACAAAAATCTTCCTTTTTTTAATAACAAATTAATATTCCAACTTGCATACTTGATCTTACTGACTTACTTTTTCACGCCATGGCCATTTAGAATCACCATAGTTGTAATCGATTTCAGTTCCCATTTCTATGTTTTTGATGGCAAAAAGGCACAAATGGGGCTCGTCATTTACTATTTTTTTCATGGTGCAGTTTGGAGACTTGTGGTTGTCATTCACTAATCTTCCAAGAGAGCCATCCTCTGTTGATGCATCAATACTAGGAAAGAAAAAACAGAAATCAAACATTTTGTATCATATAACTAGTTTTTTAGTAAAATAAAAGTTGGCTTACAGAAATAAAAACTTGCAACATTTCAAAAGAAAAGTTGAGAGGGAAACAATGTCTTTTTGAACATCATAGCACTAAATAAAAAAAATTGTTAATGCCACAATCCTGATGTGTTATTGAAATATTGCTTCTGAGTGACTCACTAATTTAGGGTATTTTATTCCAGTCTCTTTCTAGAGTTCATAATTATTGTATAGAAAATATTTGGATATACATACCACCAGTAATGATTCTGCCATTCAAAGTCAAAGAGAAATGTACTCTCCTTTTCAGAGTACTTGCTTGTTTGGCATTTTTCTGCTGACAGAAGTTGACCCCTGTATTATAAGATGAACTCTCCTTGTTCAAAGTGCTGGGTAGCAAACACGCCTCTTCCTGCAAGGACATTTTATATAAAACCATTGGTTATGAGAAAATATTTCTTTAAGATACACCTTTAACCAAATAATTGTGGTGTTATCTTACAATTTTAATACTAAGTTCTCGCTTAGAAACAGAAATACAACAACCAATCTGAATTTGATTGTTTTCTGTGTTGTTTTATAAAATAAATAAATATATACTTAATGGATAAATGGTCTAAAAATGAGTTTATTACCTTTTTGATCATCAATAAATCTTTCCACTAGTCCAGGTTTGTCCTTTGAGGATTAAATGTAAAAGGCTGCTTCATCAGCAGGCTTTTTTCTTGCTTTCCTTTTGGACATTTCTGGCTCTAAAAAATAATTCAAAACATGGCAGAGAGAACTTTAACAAGCACTCTATATTAATTTTAAAAGATTTGTAATCATCCACTGTATAAAGACTGAAGGAATAAGCCTGGCCTGAGAACTAACAGAACAAGAGTGATTAAAGAAAGAATATTTTTCAGAAAATACTGATATATTAATGAAAATGTTTGTCGGTTTGAAGCTGAGCTTTGTTACTTTTAACTAGTCACAGTTCCAACCAGGTGCTGCATCCAAAGAAAAGTTATTTCAATAGTTTTACCAGTATAACTCGTTATACTTTTCAGGAGCTACCAACTCGTTTTTATTATGTTTGTGTTTGAAAAGTGAACGTAGCATCCTGATTAGCGGTAGCTAATTAGCCAATAAGCTAGTTTCCGGATAGTTTTATTTGCGTCAGAATGCTTGTGTTATTTAAAGAAAGCATTCTGATAGAAAACCACCGAGAAATACAGAAGACATGCAGATATATCATAACACTGAGCACACACGTGTTTGACGAGTTTTGAAGTGGTTTCGGCAATTACGGCCAGAGTCCGGTTCTGGGCTTAGCAATTATGAAACATTAGCACATCGAAATCATCCTGAATATAACACGGAGCAATTATACATTCTGTCGTTCTCTTTTACACCATTGTTTTTAAAACCACTGCAAGCTAAGATGAATAACAAGTTAAAAAGCCGGACTGTCTGAGGGGAAAACGTTACGCCATCCGAGTGACAATATACCGAATCCGAAGCCATAATCATTGCATATAAACCCCTCGGGGTCTGGACAAAAAGCATTTCTACATCAGTTTCTTGTACTTAGTATTTACATGCAGTTGATTTACTCACCGTGTATGTTGTGTTTCGTTATGAGCAGCGTGTCTTCGTCGCGGAGCAGTCTCAGTCTGGCGGCGTCACACGTGGCGAAGTGACGTTAAGCTGGTGGTTTTAGCCGCATGAAGCTAACACATGCAATACCTGCTGATTTAACTAATATGTAAACTGATGGTAAAGAATAAATTACTATTTATTTATACCTTTATTTTTATGTTTAGAACATGAAAAATGCACGAGATGCTGATTTAACTAATATGTAAACTGATGGTAAAGAATAAATTACTATTTATTTATACCTTTATTTTTATGTTTAGAACATGAAAAATGCACGAGACAGTTTTTAAAATAAGCCTAATAGAATGAGCGTATTTTTATAAAGCAAGTGTAATGAATATTAAATAACGTAGATAAATTGCAATTGTAATGCAGGAATTTTATCTTTACAGTATTATTTTAGCTGCTATGGTTACTAAAATAATAATTACCTGGTTTAAATCTACAGGAAATAGCATTTTATTTTCTTAATCAACACTCGGATCACGAGGTGCCCTGATTGGTTGAATCACACACACTTCCGGTAGTGTGTATACTTGCAATACCACTTGCCATGGTCGGGGGGCCGCTACTGAGCACACACACTTCACACACACAATTCTCAACATTGCGACCATGAGGGGTAAGTGAAAAAAATTCGTGAGGCATGTTGTTAGAGCATTTCAAGCTGTTTTAGAGTGGTTTCCCGAGTGGGGTCCATGATTTTGGACCCCACAACGACACAGGGCCCCACTTTGTTGGTGGGCTCCCTGTCTTCGGACCCCCCATACTAATAAAAACAAGTACACACACACACACACACACACACACACACACACACACACACACACACAGTGTGATTCTCAGAAGTACGGGCCAATGCTCACTGAACCCATGGCATCCACACTTACCATTGGATCACTGTCCTCAGAGTCCAGGCCTCTGGGAGCAAACGCAGCAAATGGCAGGTCCATTGTGGCTGAGACCTAAAAACACACCAGGGAAAGTCATGCCACTGAGATAAAAAAAAAAAAAAAACTACAAGAACATACGCTGCATGTTCGTTCAACAACAATCATTATATGCATTGTTAAAAAACTTGAACACAACTTTTTTCAGTTAAAGTTTACACATTACATGACAATGGTGGAAATCTTTTTTTCAAAGGATTTATCACAAAAACCTGACATTTGAAAATAGGCGTGTAGACTCTATATGCACTGCTGGATCATTATGTATAAACATGCATTTTTTTCCTTACCCGGGCATTGGGTTTATTGACAAAAGCTCCAACTTTCCTCGTCAAGGCATTAAGAGTCTCGACTGGGTCAAAGGGAGAGGTGCTCCTCCTTCCCTCTCTGCTGTGGGACAAAATGTCATTGTTGCCACTGGGAAGGGAGGCCATACGTGAAATCAGAGTACCACAGATTCACATCATCGACTCGTTTCTTTTGTGAAAAGACGTCGAGGTACAATTACCGGCTGCCAGGTATATTGGGTATGTGCTCCACTGTCAGATGAGCTTCGGTGCCATGATAGGGCTGCGCTGGATGCAACACTCCGTCCTCCTTCCCAGCATGCAGCGTCTGGAGTGCATGAATTTGGTGTTGACCATGAACTCCAACATCGCCTGATATGCACCTGCAGGCATTTGCTCCTCGCATGCTCTTTAACCAGTCTGATTATTACCTGGCTTGGATTGGCAGCAGTGTGGCAAAGCTCAGGAGTTCCTGCTAGAACGGGAGGCTGGTAGGATAGCAGCTGCATGTGCAGACAAAAAGGAGAACAGATGGATGAATCATCTTTAGCAAATTCAGTATAGATTGAGTGAGCCTGTTAGTAATAGGGATAGAAAAAGGGCAAGATCAATGAAAGCAAGAGTGTAAGCAGACTGCAATTAAAAACAAAAAGATGTGCCCGTGTAGACTCACAGGATGAGTGACGAGACCGGAAACCAGTGGAAACTGTGGATTGTCCAAAGGAAGTGCCTTAGACAGTTTCGAAGGAGAAGGACTCAGCGTACAGAAGCACTGAAAAGCGGTCCAGTGTCAGGAAGAAAAGAGGGAAGAGAATAGAAAAACATGCAAGGAGGTAAAGAAAGAGTTCCATAAAATCCAACCTTTTGAGCATGTTGCATTGCAATTGTCGATACATATCTATGACCACATTTAAAAGTGGCCCAGGTTGAATTTGGAAAAATAGAAATGGAGCCATTCAGACTGTCTTAAAAAAAAAAGAAACAGGCCACAAATGAGATTAAAAAATAAGATCCGAATTGAGCTAATGGGTGACTTCCGAATAGGTTTTGGGATAAGACAAAAAAACTTCAAATAAACTGCAGAAGTTAAAGAAAGCAGAAAAAAGTTGCGGTTTATAGTCTTTTGCTAAGGAAAAGGGGACATTACCTGAGAGGGGGGAGAAGTGGAGAAGGATGTACTGCAAACTTCCTGCGAATCCTGAACTCCTGCAAATGCTTCACCATCGTCGTCGTCTGTTGCTCTGTGAAGAAAAAGTTAATTGCTAAATTTGTTAGCTGTTGGTGACAGAGCTGAAGTGGCCGGCGGCAGTCAAAGAAATAAATCCCGGACATTTTTGAAATTCCCCCTGGACATTTTTTTAGGTCTCAAAAGTAGTGCATGTCCGGGTAAAAAGAGGACGTCTGATCACCCAAAACCGGAGCAATAATAGATTCGAACAAGCCAACGTGCAAAAAATGCTTGAGAGGCTCCATGCCACTGCTGCTGATTTATGATCAGTCTTGCTTGTTTTCATAGATGTGTGACTTGAAGGCTCCATGCCACTACTGCTCTTTTTTAATGTATAAAGTTAACTATATGGTTTAAGTAGTTTTAAATAAATGAGTGATTTTAAAAGTAAGTGGATTCTGTTGTTTTTTACCGTGGTACCGAATTAGTATCCAGAATCGTGGTATTGGTACTGACTACTGAAATTCTGGTATTGGTATCACTGGGCAATAATATCCTGTTCTTGCTACTTAAATATTGTTAGTCACCTGAATGTTGTTAGTTACTTAAATGTTGTACAGAGGCTGAGATCAACCAGAGTCAAATTCCTTGTTTGGCATGCACAAACTTGGCCAATAAAGCTGATTCTGATTCTGACGCCACGAGTCTGAATTGCTAATTTATCGATTATTTGAATAATTGAATCTTATTTTAGTTAGTCAACAACAATAATTAAGCAAAGTAACATGAGGGATTGATTGTCATTGTTTTCCAAAGTAAAAGTAGATGTTTGGAAATGTCAACCTGCTTTCACAAATGATTAAAGAAATCAGAATTACTTATTTCTAAAACCTTTAATTGATTTGTTGTAAACTGATTGCTTAATTTTGACACCTCTGTGATGGATAAAATTGTTGGCGATAACTATTAAAACTATGAAAACTATTTTTTAAATATTCCTAACAATTAGTATTGCAGACAAAACACATGAGCGTCCAGTCATTTCCATAATAAATTATGTAAGTTTTGTAATTGTTGGC
The DNA here is from genome assembly GCF_024217435.2 of Syngnathus scovelli. Classification (NCBI taxonomy): domain Eukaryota; kingdom Metazoa; phylum Chordata; class Actinopteri; order Syngnathiformes; family Syngnathidae; genus Syngnathus; species Syngnathus scovelli. The sequence goes on from NC_090848.1 coordinate 22,752,036, forward strand.
AACCCTGATTCTTTTTCTTTTGATTGTTTTCAACATGTTTCAGCGATTTGACTGAAAACTATTTTTTAAATATACCTAACAATTAGTATTGCAGACAAAACACATGAGCGTCCAGTCATTTCCATAATAAATTATGTAAGTTTTGTAATTGTTGGCAACTCTGGTTTTATTTAATGTCTGAAGAACAAGACACTTCTTCAACTCTTGCAAGTATCAGCTTTGTGTTTAACCAAACAGGTCCAGATTTTACCCTGACTAAGCAGTGAGTAAATTAAAAAAAGACATGAGCATTAGCTCAGGGCACTATACTTTTGCTGGCCATTCTTTTGGTGGAGTGGTATAAGATTTTTTGAGAACATAATGCTTCAACCATGCAAGGTTGGGAATAAAAAAAATTGAAGTCCTTCTTACTTGTGTACTGGGTACCTGTAGTTGCAGGGCTGACCCATATTTGCAGGTCGCTGGATGCCACAGGGAGGGTCCACAAAGTGGTCCACAATAATCCCCATGATAGGCGCAGATCGCTCAAATTGTCTGCAAGACCAAGATGCATTTGTTTTAAAAAAATAAATAAAATCATTGGACATTCTATGAACTACACACTACAGTATGACATGTCAAATGGCCGAGCAAATGTTACCTACCTGTTGGACATTAAAGCCAGGTTTGTGCGATAGGCACAAGAAAGTGTGACAGTGCCAACGGGGGTTCCCACAACACCAACACGCACCGTCTGGAAACCTTCAAAAATGGGAAACAAAGACTTGACTGAAAGCTATTGATGAATGTTTTAGAGAAGTAAAAAACATTCATATTGTTTGACTTATGGTGGGAATAATTCTAATACAATAAAATAATAACTACCTTCTCCTAATCCTCTCATCTGAACTTCTCCAAAATAGATCCTAGACAAACGAGGCACAAACAATGAGCAGACGGAACATTGGAGTGATGAGAAACTGGTCTAACTCACCTGTATAATATGACATAGTCATGTCCCTGCTTTCTGGACAGTTTGTAGGCAGGCGTTACTCTAGTGACGGCCAGCAGAGATTTCAGAAGGACAGACAGACGGTCGTAAACAGTATACGACACTTTTATGTCCTTATCACACCTACAAAATAAAAACATGTTGATTTATGTTTCAGCACTTATTATTTTAAGAGCTTTAATCGTCAAAACGATTAATTGGTCCGGCCCTAAAGGAAATAATCCCAAGCAGATTCCACCTCCAACGCTCCCTGTGCGGAATTTGCATGTTCTCCCCGTGCCCGTGTGGGTTTTCTCCGGGCACTCCGGTTTCCTCCCACATGCCCCCCCCCCCACAAAAAAAAAAAACATGCTTGGTAGAACAATTGAGCACTCCAAATTGCCCCTAGGTGTGAGTGCGAATGTTCGTATCTGTGCGCCCTGCGATCGTCTGGCAACCGGTTCAGGGTGTCCCCTGCCTACTGCCCGATGACTACTGGGATAGGCTCCGGTACGCCTGCGACCCCCGTGGGGACAAGCGGTATAGAAAATGGATGGATGGATGGATGATTTAGACTCTTATCAAGAAAACCTTTGGAAAATGATTTGATCAGTTCATAAGGTCAGCTTGTTGAGATATTTTGGTTGTCTTTAATATATTGGTTCAAAAGATATTTGCCCTAAGCTATTGCCCAAGTTTAAATAATAATAATAAATACTGTTTTCAGAATCGAGGAGACTTTGGCTGGTTGGACATTAGTGTACTTATTTGTAGCGGCTTTCAATATCGGCCTACATATCAACCATGTTTGCATTATCCAGCCGATGGTAAAGTATTTCCTATGTATGTCGACCGTTGAATTATTGATCCGATAAATATCATGCATCCTGATTTAGGGACAGTTGGCAGCTCTGTAACGATGAGTTACTTTGAAATGGAGAAGGAAAAAAAAAAACATCTGCAGACATCTGGGCATATGACAGAAACAGATCGTAGGGACTTTCCAATCTGTACAAGTTGTACTTTGATTTTCATTGTGTATTCTGAAAAATTAAATTTACATTATAACATGCCGTTATGAATCACCATGTTTGAGAAACTTTAGTGCAGCGCGTAGAAAATAAAGTCCAAAGATTCCTTCAAATAAATTTGGTCAATGAGCTCTAAAGTCTTTCTTTAAATTTGTAAGAAATGACCAACATCTTACTTTTCATTAATCTCCAGGCACCAAGTCTCTAACTCCATCGAGTCCCCCTGGATGAAAGAGAGGCAGATGATTATGCATTTTGGGGTTCTATTTGGTTAGGTATTTTCAGTGAGTGAGTAAAGATTAGCACTGGTACAAATAATGTTGGATATCATAAAAGCTACATCAAAAACCTTTTAGCTTTAAATAAAAGCATTTAAAAAATAGAGTTTTACCTCCGAAGTCTTCAGAGAGATCTCCACGCACATTGAGTGTCCTATGCCTGGAAGCTGGCCAGCCAAAATTTTCTTTGCTTCATGGGTCACTTCTGGGATGTCTTTGATTGCTAAGTTGAACTACAAAATAAAACAAATGAACATAAATAAATTATAATCACACTTAGAATGAAAAAGATAAGTGTGGATGTCACAAAAACTATAAATAACAAGGATCCTTGCACATTGTGTGTCATACTCTTGCACACAGCGCAGTAAGAAATTAATCCCCTTGAAAAAAAATTGTTTTACCCAGTCAGAGCCAGTGGGGGACGGAGACGAGCGAGTACATATCTTCTCACCAAGGCGAGCCTGGACTATCACCTGAACAGTCTACAATACACCAACGATGCAATCAAACGGTTATTTAACACGAAAAGTAATATTTATTTTTACAGTTATCAATAATAACGTGACTAGAATATATCATAAAGCATCGTCTCACCTTTAAGGCAAAGAACTTAATGAATTTATCCAAGTCTTTTTTATCCTGGGTACTCAGGTCACTGTCCATGTTGTTACCACCCTGCAATCGAGCATGAGCATACAGTATATTGAACTTGTTTGTGCGTATAAGAAAAATCATAAATGACAGCAACATCCATCCATCATCCTGCTAAAAATACAGTACTGTCTTAAACGAATATACAGAACTGTAGGTGGAATAAAGAACATACAGCTACAGATATACACTTTCCCCATTGAATACGAAGCGAAATACCTACCTTGCATTCGTAAAAACCACACATGCACAGCTTCCGAAATTCTACACATTGAAATATTTAATACGACACTTACTAAAACCCCATTACCATATTAAAGCCTTGGATTAATCATTGTTATATTACGGCAGATACGCAGAGTGAAAGCCAATACGGCCTTTACGTCGCTATTAGAATATCCATTGAGCTACTGTACAAAGATCATTCGTAATTTTAATCCATTGAAGAGCACTTTGCAATGGACACTATAAAATGTAGACGCTAGCAAGACGCCAATAGATTAATAGGTTCTCCATCGGAACTGATGAATCATTAGAACACGGCTAATGCCAGGCTGGCCATAAAGCTAGCTGGACGTCGCGCACTTTAAACCCATCACAAAAAGCAAACCTACATGAGGTTTTCCTTTAGCAACGCGGCTTTGATGAGAAACAAATCAGCTCAATAAATAGGACTCTAGATTCAGTTGTCCAGAATCGCGAATAAAACCAATTCTGATGTAAACAACGTCAACAGCGGCCGTGCCACATTTGTGTTTATCTTTCCCATGTCGACGTGTTTAGATAGCAAATGTTTCACCATAGCACTTTCGTGAATTTGTATGTGTAGTATATTAAAAAAATATACATTCAGGCTTGCTAATCTACGACATTCTAAAACATTTTGGGTGGACTCAAGCGTATTCATTTGCTTTTTTTTGTTTGTTTTCTTTTTTCATTTTTGACGAATCTAAGAAGTAGTGTGGTAAGGCACTTTGTGTCCTCAGACTTAGTTGGTTAAGACGGACGGTAAACCGATTTTTTTTAATGCATTTTTATTGTTTATGTGCATTGCGTTTCATTATTTCCGACATTGTATTTATTTATCGTAGGCCTATAATGAGCTTGTTTACACATATTACTTAGAAATGTAGCATGGGGATTTAGCACGTTGGTTTCAATCGATTCGCATAAGCACTAATGTTAGCATTTCATTCAACAAAGATGTATTTAGATAACATTTATTTATGTGGATTATATAGATTTATATAAACAGTCAAACCAAACAATGCTTGGACTTCGAAGACGTTAATTAGTACTATTAGTACGATAGTTGTAGTCAAGTGCAGTAATTTGTTGTTATTTATCACACACAGCATGGCGATCTCAATAGCCATTTTGGACTGTGATTTACTGTTGCACGGCCGTGGTCACAAAACCTTGGACCGCTTTGACGTGGGCTCTGTGTCAGACGAATTCCTCGTCTCACAGTTTGGCTTCCCCAGAGAATTCATCCTGTACTTGGTAGAGTTACTCAGAGAGGTAAACTCTCACGCTTTCAAGGGTTAACTGTCAGCTCTATCTCAGATCTACCGGAATATTTTGTTCAATTTTTGTGTACCAGTCCCTCTGTAGACGCACACAGAGATCCAGAGCCATCAGTCCTGAGGTCCAGGTACTGGCCGCGTTGGGGTTCTACACGTCGGGCTCTTTTCAGACATCAATGGGAGATACAATTGGAATCAGCCAAGCATCCATGTCCAGATGTGTTTCCAATGTGACCAAAGCTCTGGTTGAGAAAGCTCCTCAGTTCATCACGTTGAAAAGGTAAATAAATAATCAAGATGTTTATCTTGCGAGAGCGATATTGATGAAGAATAGTTAATTGTGCAGAGAGGCCGTGATCCGAGAGCAGACCTCCCAGGAGTTTCAGAGGGTGGCAGGATTAACGGGCATTCTCGGAGTACTGGACTGCGTTCAGGTCGCCATCAAGGCTCCGAACAGCGAAGACTCATCCTATGTTAACAAGAAGGGCTTTCACTCCATTGGGTGTCAGCTTGTTTGTGATGCCCGAGGCCTGCTACTCAGCGCAGAAACTCACTGGCCCGGTGGGCTCAAAGGCGTCGACGTTCTGGAAAGATCTGCCCTTTTTAAAGAACTGCAAGAAATTGAGGAGGGCTATTTGCTGGGTGAGAACTGTTTGGCTAGGTACTAACTACAAATTTAGTTAATTGATGGTGAAAAAGTCAAACATCTTCTGATTATTAGGTGACAGCCGTTATCCGTTAAGGAAGTGGTTGATGACCCCAGTGGATTGCCCTGAATCCCCTGCAGAGTTTGGATACAATCTCGCTCACACGGCCACGCATGAGATTGTGGATAGAACATTTCGAGCCATCCAGACTAGATTCAGATGTTTGGATGGAACCAAAGGGTATTTGCAGGTATTTCACTTCTAACTGCGTTAAGAAAAAGAACAGTTCACGTACTAAACCACTGTCATCATCACTGCTCTGCACAGTACTCACCAGAAAGGAGCGCATCCATCGTGTTAGCTTGTTGCGTTCTCCACAATGCCTCCCTGCAGTCAGGTTTAGACGCCTGGACTCTGGAAAGAATGGACCCGCCGGAGCAACCCGAAACCCTGGAGCAGAGGCCCGAGGACCGTGACGATCATGCTGAGAAGCTTCGCAAACAGCTCATCCTGAAACACTTCAGCTAATGTGTGCCTGAACTCTGCAGGGCTTTGCTCAAGAACAAGCCAAGATCACACAGTTGTATTTAAACCAAGAAAGTCAAGAGACAGTGATGCTGATGCAGATTTTTAATATTTTGCTGGTTTCTAATCTACTGACTACACTAATATAACAGGCATATATAAAGGAACATGCAACACGCTGTACAAAAACAACAATCTTCTGTGAACATGAGTTGATTTACTTCCTCAAGTATTTGTGACCCAGCTTTCCCAAACAATTTAGTTTCCTTGTCCAGGTTTGGAAAAAGTGACCAAACCCTCCCTCCAGCCATCCATCCCCCCCTCATTAAAAGACTTTGTAATGCATTTCCACAGGCAATGACACTGCAATCCACTAATTAGGCCCGCATTCACAATGGCACATCATTTATGTACACAAAGGCATTGACATTGACATTGCAAGCATGACAAAATAGCATTTTGTGGGTAGATCACACCAAGTACAACCGATGGATACAGAGACAGATTATTCCAATTGTCAATTAAAGGCATCTCAATACTGCACAGAATTTTTCACATGAACAGAACAAGATTTTTTTTTTTGAGTTCTTTTGAAGATAGTAGTGGTCTTTCACATCTGGGAATGGAATTTGATATGTACACACTTTCTACAAACAGCAATAAATACGCACACACAAGCATTTTTCTTTATTGCCAACATGTTTTAAACCCAGTGTGTGGTAAAGTGGAGTCAAAGTTTACTTTTGCCCGGAGTCAATCAAAGTTTACTTTTGCCCTGATTTCACAGTTGCTTGCATTTGAAGGGGAAAAAAAAGGTTATTTTTGATGAACGACAGTGAAACATAAAACATAATTACAGCTAAAAGACACAAACCCCAAAGTGGATGGCCACGGAGCAATACACAAACTTACACATGATCTAAATCTTTACACAATCCCAATGGTCCACGCATCTTTCCTTTTTTTGTCGCATAAAATAAATGCAATTTTTTATGCTTGGAATATATTATGAAGGAATATTGTAATTTTTATACTTTTGAAAACATTATTTAGAAAAAAAAGAGGCAATAAAGTATAAACTAAACTTTAAAATAGTACATTTAATATTTTTGTTGCATAATTTAAATATGCTCATTTTTGATGCTGCAACTATAAATATATATATATATATATATATATATATATATATATATATATATATATATATATACATATATACACGTGTATATATATATATATATATATATATATATACACACATATATACATGTATATATATATATATATATATATATATATATATATATATACACATATATACATGTATATATATATATATATATATATATATATATATATATATATATATATATATACACACACACACACACACACACACACACACACACACACACACACACACACACACACACACACACACACACATACAATTTTTGATTTCATAAAAATACTTTGTCATGTTTCCCGCCCTCTTGTTAGAACTCTTCAATAAGAAAATACAGATGAGAAATTTTTGGGGGGTTGTAAAGTGAATGGGTGAATTCTGGTTAAGTAGAAATGCAGTTTGACCTCACAACTGACCTTTCAGAGCCATAAATGAATTGATGTGAGGTGTCAAACTGTCTGATAAAGACATTCAATTCGTGAGTGTTAAATTTGCACTCTTGAGTCTATCATACTTTAAGGCCAAGTGGAAGGCACTTGAAAGGCTTCCTGTGTAGGAGGACACGAGTCTTGTTTGCTTTGAAACATTAGCAGCAACACTAAAGACACCAGTACAGTGCATGGGGTGAAGTAGAAATCAGCGCTGGAGGTCAATGTGTGCATACATAGGAGTGCGCTCTATGAGGTCAATAATTCCACGTGACAATGAGAGACCTACAGTATGTGTATGTATATTCTGTATATAATATGTGCCATGGTGGCTAGGAGGGGTGCCACCGTGAAACTTGAGTGAGGTCCAGTTGGCGACGGGAGGGCGGTTTAAGCTGTCAGAAGAATCCTGAACTGTCATTTGTTTTAGTTTCTCTGAGGAGGACAAAGTAGATGTCATGGTCAGTGGTGGTCAATGTTTAGCACTTTGGAGTGATATAATCACACCTGTGGTCCGACTCGGGCGCCTTTGTCTGGTTTTTGTGGACATCAGCTGTGTGGTGGCTTGTCTGGATGTGTTTTTGTGACCGCAGCCTCTCCACTAATAACGTTGTAGGGGTTTCCTCCAGTGGAGAGCCTTCGTCGAAGAAGAGAAGGCTGCGAGAGCGGACTGCAACACAAACACACAGCTTGTTGTCACTTGATTGTCATTTGATTGTTAAAAAATACAAATTGTTTCATCTCAACCTTAAAAAATCCACTGTATTAAACTAATAAAATCTTTCCTAACTGTGCAGACCGTTTAAATATTGTGCTAAAGGATGCTTAGTCTTTAGTGATTAAAGTCCTGCACAAGTCTCTTATCAACCCACATTTCTTGATAGTACCACTTGACAGAAGCAACATACCCTGAGTGGTGGCGTACAGGTCTTCTGACTGGGGGGAGGGAGGAGAAGAAGAAGTATGCACGGGGGAAGAAGAGGCGTGAGTGACCAAAGAGAGGGGGGAGAGGCAAGGAGAAAAGGAGCCCAACACCAGGACAAAGCACAATGCCATCATCTGCACAGAGACAACAAGACAATGTTTGGCCATTTATGTACATTCCAAATCGACAAGAGAAGAATACAAGGCAAGCCGCCACACTTACCATGAGGCACGTCCCTGTTTGAGTTGAGGCCATTTTACAAGCACGCGGGACAACTTTCCCTGAAATAAGCGATTGGAGTTTTTGGAGTTGCTGGAGAAGTGTTCTGCAGACACACAAACATGATCAAATTGATGTATCCGTCAAACAAAGGGGGGAGCAGCATTGAGGGAAGGTTGAAAGAAATCTAAATCTAATCTGGAAAAAAAAAGATTAGGATGTTGCATTTGTGAAGAAGGCATTACAATCAACAAGTCAGGTAGAGAAAAGGCATGTGTAACCCTCTCTATATCTCCAAGGAAAGGCTCGACCTAAGACGAAAGGAACTGATTTTTATAACAGGCTTGATCTGTTTAGTTTGAAAAATCACTGCTAATTTTTACCGCTAGTGTAATTAACATAATGAACAAGGGAAATTGTCCAGTTATCTGATTTTTGTTAATCTTAGTGAACATGTGAATGTGTGCTTGTTATTGCACAATGTCCACAAAGTATTAGCCCAACTTTCACAAAACTTGCACCCGAAGAAACGAATGCACATTGATTTAATGCAGAATCAATAATATTGGCTGTTAGATGTGGACCAATGCAAAGAACTAAAAGAACATACTTTTTGTGTGACCTGGAGAGCAGGGCTCTGATGGTATGCGCTGCAATGGCACAATGTGAACACTGAGGGGAGACACGAGCTGTTGATCATACATCAGTCACTAACTCAAAAGGCAGCCAAGTGAACCCAATGAATTCCAAGCAGTCAACTGGCACAGTGAGGAAGTCAGGCAGACCGTCAGTCAGCCGTTCAGCCTTTGTCACTCCCTTGTGTCAGAAAAAACACACAACATGCACACTTTGATGTCAAGCGCCAATGATGAATGGCTGCTTAAAATATATAGCTTGTATAAAAACGGAGGGATGAAATATGAAGGGCAAGTTAGGCCCATCATGTACTGGGTCTTTTTTTACTTGAGCACGACATATTTAATATGAACAAACTTGTTTTTAAACTTGCTGTGTTGACTCACATTTGTGCCAACGCAACCATATTCTACAGAGTGATTGTTTATGAGAGGATGTGTGTGTGTGTGTGTGGGGGGGGGTGAAGGATGGGCGTCTCACGATGTCTTTAATTGCAGACTTTAACGGACAGACCCCCCCACCCCCACCCCGGTCCTCCACCAGCACTTCTCTCCACCCAGGATTATCTCCAAGACACAGTATACAGTGTACTGCAGATCAGACATTGAGACATAATCATTGTTTTGTTTTGTTGTTTTTTCTCCTGTCCAACATCAAACTGGATTCTGATAATCCAAGCATGCATTGAGTCTTTTTTTAATCATTACATTTGTTGTCCGCATGTATAATTACCACTACAGAGAACATAAGTGTGACTTCTTTGTATATCTGTTTATGACCTGGCCCAGTCCTCTTTGAAAAACTGAAACCACACAAACTAATAATTGGGCCAAACTGGAGTAGGATTCATATTTGTTGAATATGAATCCGTATGAAAATCAGTTTAGCTGAGCAATCTACAGTCATTTAAAGTCTGTGCTCCATTGACTGTAATGTTCTGAGTGATAGATCAGCTCTGTCCCAAGATAGCTGCCCTCCGGCAACATTGCTTCAGATTGGCTCAGTGTGCATGAGCAATATCATCTTTATATGTATATAGTATGTATATGGCAATGTAGTATCTAAACCAGGGGTGTCCAAACTTTTTGCAAGGAGGGCCAGATTTGATAAAGTGAAGGGGCTCGGGGGCCAATACTTTTTTCAGACATTTTTTAACGACAGAAATTTCATGTAAATACATACTGTTATGAAACAAATTTCATTGTCCCAATTGTCTTTATTTTTTAAATGACAAAATAACCAAATATAAGCCACTCAGGCAGATGTGAACAACTTTAAAAACACAAATTCTGCCTTTCATTCATATCTGAAGAGTCAGATAACATTGAACAAACTGTATGAAATAATTTAATTTACAAGAGTTTAAAATTATTTTTGCCTCATGAACATTTTAAACAGGAGTTATAAGTAATGCAAAGTTGTCTGTTATTATTAAAACTTAAAACAAGTGAATTTTGCTCTTGTCATTTACAATATTTTTCAGAAAGTACCGTAATTTTCGGACTATAAGTCGCGGGTTTTTTTCATAGTTTGGGTGGGGGGGCGACTTATACTCAGGAGCGACTTATATGTGAATTTTTTCGCAAATGTTCAAAATTCAAAAATCCGTGATGTAGTGAAACCGCGATAAACGAACCACGATGTAGCAAGGGATTACTGTCATTTGACCTGCAAGTGAGGTCAGCAGCGCGGCGGTTGTTTACATAAGGACAAAGGATTCTATCATGGGATGACGAAGATGACGAAGGGCCCCACTGTTAGAAAAATTGTATATATATGTTATCATGCGTTCTCTAATGAGTACTTATTCACAATATTACTGTTCAGTATGCTTGCTGCTTTGCCTTGCTTATTCTTATCTTGTACAACAGAACAGAAGGATTACGGCTGGGTCAGGGGCGAGATGACGGTTGTGTCAAACAAGATGCTGCTGACAGCTCAGCGTCCACCAGAACAGATCGTGAAAACAACACGTCAAACAATGCGTCATGAACCTTCTGATCTTCCTTAAAGAACGTCACTTTCTCTTTTTATCTCTCGGAATATCGCTTAAACTGTTTTGCTGATATAGCCATATCTGCACGCAACAATTTGTGCGTTACTTTTTGTTTCTTTTCTTACGAGACGAAGCCACAATCTCTTTCCCCCCCCTTAAGGGCTAATCGTCTCACACTGTGGGTAGGGCATTCCAAATAAAAAGAGCGAGGAGTGTAAAACAGATTTTTAGTGTAGTCGGATTGCTGTAAGTCTGAATGCACTCCTTGCGAGAAAAGACTCAATATTCTGCCTCACTGGTTTTGTCTGCTGATCCTTTTGCTGATTTTGAACCTAACAGATTTTTGGGGGCTCGTTCCGGGGTCTCAATAGACCTATTTCGGGATTCCAGCTGACTTTTCGACCCAGGACAAGTCCTTGGCCAAGGCATATAGAGGAAACCCTTTTCACGGGGCTGACTCGATCAGTCAGCTGAACCTAACACCCACGTTTGAAGGATTTAATGATTTGGAGTGACACAAAGTTTGAAAAACGTATTTATGTTATAGTTATTTGATATATTTTATTTCGTGTAGCAACTTGTATATGTTTTTATCGTTACAGTTCAGTAGTTGTTGGCTCGTTGAACTTTTGTTTTGTTAACTAAAGAGCCGTTTACCAAACCCACGTGTTTCCTGGTACTTTGTTAACGCTACAATATAGTTGTATACTAGATCTGTGCGGCGCGCACGCGGCGTTGTTGACATAAAGGACGAGGAATTTGATCGATGGATTTAATGATTAGGAGTGACACAGATGGTTTGATAATATTGTTGTTATATGATAGTTATTTGAAATATACTTTATATATCATTATATGGGTCTGTGGAATAATTAGAAATGCAACTTACGAGTCCGACGTCAGCGGCGCATATGTGGCGCATACGCGGCATTGTTTACATAAAGGACGATCGATGGATTTAATGAATTGAAGTGACACAGATGGTTTGATAAACGTGTTATTTATGTAATACTTATTTGAATAACTCTGAATGTTACTGAGGCCCGTTCTCAGCTCCTCATTTGTGTATATGTCACGTTAGCATACCGTATCGTTTAGCCTGTTGTTGCTGGTTCATGTCTGTTCTTGGTGTTGGATTTTGACAAATAAATTTGCCCCAAAAGTGCGACTTATACTCCGGTGCGACTTATATGTTTTTTTTTCACTGTATTGTGCATTTTATGGCTGGTGCGATTTATACTCCGGTGCGACTTATAGTCCGAAAATGACGGTAATAGTTTGTGTCACGTCTACAGGTTCATAACTTCAACAGTATTAACATGGCCACTTTGTAATATTTAATATTAAGTAATTTTTACTTTTGATTTACTTTTGACTCACAGCCCCATGTGATGAATCGCTGTTGTGATGCCAGTTCAGCTTGGAGCTGCTTCACTTTATCAGCGCGGTCACTCCCTGTTAGCTTGTCATATGTGTTAGCATGTTTAGTCTGATGGTGTCTCTTTAGGTTGAAATCCTTAAAGAAGGCAACAGTCTCTTTACGAATTAGACAAACACAATTGCCTTGATTTTCAGTGAAGTATTGTAATTCCCATTTCTCTTGAAAGCGACGGCCCTCAATGTCAACTTTCCTCGTTTTCTTTGCGGTCGCCATGGCAGAAATGAGCGGAGAGTGCTTTTGCTGCCACCTTTTGGTAATAGGAGGAATTACAGGTTCAAGTTTTATGATTTTTTTTATTTTTTTTATTCAGTTTGACATTGCAGGCGGGCCATGAATAATACATAAGACCGAAGCTGTGGGCCGTATGAAATATAATCGGGGGCCGGATTTGGCCCGCGGGCCGGACATGCCTGATCTAAACTAAACACTGAGCCTACCTTATTCCATTTATTTTTCTACTACTTTTTTCCTTTCTTAGCATCTTTCAACAGTGCTGTATTTGCCAGAATTCTGCTTTGTGGGAGGATATTCACGATTATGGGTGGACATGTCTTATTGTGTGTGGTGTGCTGTGCTGTTGTGTTGTTGGAATCATCTCCAATGCGCCACAGAGCAGTAAGCACACACGTGCCAGTTTATTCTTTGTCACGAATTGAAATCTCACGATTTAAAAAAGTTATATGGCTTTCCCCTGTTTAACTGGTAGGGTTCTATTTTCATGCCCAGTGCAATTCTGGCATGAGGTATAACTCTGCGTAGGAGTGAGCTAGACTAAGTTTTGCAGAACCGTGCCAGTCGATGCTGTTTGACACAAATATTAAAATGCCCTGTCCGCAACGTGAACACAGCCAATTTGTTTCGCCGCAAAAAGAAGCAGCTCCTCGCATTCCTTTAAATGCCAGGCTCGAGGGGCACACCGAGTTTTTGACATGATGGAAGATTATGCTGATATGCTTGAGACCTGCAACAGTACCTCTATAAGGAACTGCAAGCAGACCAACATGAGCAGACGATATATACCGTACTGGCCTCAATATAAGACAGTTTTTTAGCATTGAAATAAGACTGAAAAAGTGAGGGTCATCTTACATTCGGGGTCTAGACATTATACCCATTCACAACGCTAAATGGCGCCAGATATCGTCAAAGTGAATGCTGAACTTAACTCCCTAGGCCAAAGCGAACCCCTGTCACGAAGAAGAAAAATAAAAATGGCGGTAGCAGTTTGCATTATTTTATTACAATGCTTTTCCTTATTCAGATTTGTTTCAAGACTACAGTTACAGTTAGACTTCACTTTGATGGTTAATGCAGTTATTGCAATTTTGTTGTTTTGTCACAGTAGATCGGTTTATTTACATTTCAAAAACCAGAAGCTATTCATTTACAAATGTGATTGCACTATAGTTTACATATTTAAATGTTCAGATATTAACATTATGCTTTTTGTCTCGAATATATTGTTATAATCATTTGTTTCAGATGTACTTTAATTATTTTCTGTATAAAAATTAAATTTGGTGTTCGAAAAGTCTTTTTTCAAACTTGAGTCTTGAAAAAGAGGGGGTCGTCTTATAATCAGGGTCGTCATATTCGGGACAATATGGTAGTTGCCTGCAGGGAGAACACTTGAGCGCACTTGGAGAAGGCCTTCCACCCGGTGGCCACGTGTTGCCCACTCTATAGCTATTCTGTGGCAATCGGGACGATTTTGAAAACACACAGCCATCCATTTTTAACACCGCTTATCCCGTTCAGGGTCGTGGGGGGTACTGGAGCCTATCCCAGCTATAACATCAGGAAAAAGTCAGAATACACCTTGAACTGGTCGCTAGCCAGTCGCGGGGCAGATATAGAGACAAACAACCAGCCACACTCAGATGCACACCACAACTGAGCGGCAATCGATCCCAAGTTGCTCACACACAAGTCAGGCGAGTGTACTCCTACACCACAGGTGTCAAACTCAAGGCCCAGGGGCCAGATACGGCCCGCCACATCATTTTATGTGGCCCGCCAAGACAAATTGTGCATCAAATTCGTGTCATTACTAGAATTGCAAATTGTCTTCACTTTTAATATCTTTTTTTCCAAATATTTGACCAGTTTTTACTCATCTGATTTGAAAACGAGTTATTTGCCAGTTTGTTTGGTAGCTTTTACTGTATATAATATGAGATGTTCATGCATTTATTTGTGTTGACTGTCATAATGGCCCTCCAAAAGAAGCTATGAATACAATGCGACCCGCGAAAAAAAAAGGGGTTTGACACCCCTGTCCTACACAATCAGCGACTCAAACATATGATATATGACATATATATGATAATATTAATAATACTAACAATAATATTACCAATGCTGGCAACCGGTTCAGGGTGTCCCCCGCCTACTGCCCGATGACGGCTGGGATAGGCTCCAGCACGCCCGCAACCCCCGTGGGGACTAAGCGGTTCAGAAAATGGATGGATGGATGCATTCAATGAGCTGATTTCAGCAACGATTCAGAAGGTTGGATATGATTACATCCACCACACAGCTCAGCGGAGTTCAAAATCTGTCTTCACAAAAAACATGTGACACAACCAGCACTAGATGTGGTTTCAGCAGGTGTAAAGTTTAGAATTCTTTCAGCCAGCAAATTGTCGTGTGCCAGGTGCATGTCAAAGGAAAGTACACAAGTATGCTGAAATGCTCAGCATCAGCATAGCACAGACGGTTGAACCAAATTCACAAATGAGCACATTGAGACTTGCGGCGACACACAAATCAGCAGAAAAACAGTTTTGACGCTCCACAGATAAAGAGCCCATAATGTCCTAATCGGCGCTGTCTTTCATCAAAAGGCTATGAATCGACCTGTGTGAAACACGTCGGTGAAACAAGAGAACAAAAAAAGGACAACAGAAGGAAAAGGCGTACACTACTAACGTGCTATTCGTTATTCAAACGGAATGTTCAATGTGCACCAAATAGGAGACACAATAGCATTTCACTGGAGCACGGGGATGTTTTTTTGCATCATGTGTCAATTTGTATCAGTTTTTTTTTGTTTCATTTCATTTCAAAAGTTTAATGAGCAACCCAATTTAACAAATCAATATATCAAAACAACAGTTTTTTTTGGGGGTATGCTCAAGGGAGTAGGTAGAAGTTCAAGGAACTTAAAAACTTATTTTTAGTTAGTTTTTTAGTTAGTTTATTTTAGTGTGCAGCGAGCCTCACCTGTTGGCTGTCTCCAGGTTGTCCACTTTTCTCCACAGGTCACCATTTTCCAACGTGTAGTTCTCCACCCTGGGCATCAAAGGGAAAAGGAAACTCCCCATTAGTCGCAAATGAATGAAAAATACAATTAATACAAAGAAATGTGTACACACACACACACACACACACACAGACACACACACACACACACACACGCACACACACACACATATCATCATCAGTGCAGAAGAGGTGGTGCGTTGTATCAGTATCAGGCACATCCCTGGACCTTCACAACATCTGTGGATGAACTGTGCTGAGCATCTGCGAGGGGTCTTCATGCGGCCCTTTCAGAGCTCTATTAATAGCAAGCACAGTGCCAGGTCTGTGGAAGCAGTCAATTGTGATCCCAGAGACAAAGGTCCTTAATGACTTAAGACCTATGATGGACCCTCTGCAATTCGCTTACTGGTCTTACTGGTAGGGATGTGGATGATGCAATGATTTTTATCATAGCTACCAATCACAGACATTGAGAGTCCCCAAACAGGCTCCTGTTTGCCGATTTTTCATCTGCTTTCAACACATGCTGCCTCACATCCTTGCAGAGAAATTGACCACACACTTCCATTTTGACCATCAGCTTGTTTTGTAGATCATCAGAATCATCACTAGTGTTGGTAAACAGTATATTGTCAGATGGTGCTCACAGGTCTACTGGTTTCCCCCCAGGTGTGCTTTTGTATATTCTGTACACGGGTGATTGTTACTCGGTTACGTTTTACGGAAATAAAAGACATTTGATGTCAATTAAAAAACACCATAAAGGCATGTTATTACACCTTTATTGAGACTGTACTCTCCTTTTCATGTGTTTGTTGGTTTTAAAATGTCTCTGTCCATACCGTCCCAGTTGAACAGAGCACAAATGTATGTTCTAAGATCATCAGCCAACCAGTGAGATCTCTTCCTGCGCTGTGTGGCCATCAGGCTCAGAGTTGCCCACAGGATTCTTGAAGACCCTGTTCATGTTCTGCTTAGATCTTTTGAGTAGTTTCCCTTGGAGCGCAGGCCTTAGCATGTGTGTGTTGGGTAATGCCAAGGTTTGTCGCCATGACTCCCCATTGCTTGTGCTTCCTTTCATCTTGTACTTCTTTGTTTTCCTCTTGTCATTTTCTGTTTCTCTCTTCTTTTTAAGACCATGATGATGTAGCTCTCCCACCCAAAGCAACTTATCTCGGCTTTGTACAGGAACAACAACAATTTTAAAAAGGTGCACTAATCTACCAGGATTGACTTTTGGCTACAATGCAACACAAGATTCTAGTAAGTGTAACCTGAAAACACACTTCAATAAAAAACTTCAACATATTTGCTGACATTTCATCATCATCCTCCTAGTTTGCTGGTGATCCAGTGCGTCACGACAGTCCTGATGGACACAGTTCAAGTTCGAGTGACTGATTGGTTTCGAACAAAGGCTGCGTTTGGATATTAATGAGAGAGGAGCGTGCACTGCCTCTCCGAACACGCACTCATGCAGACACGCGAACAAAGAAAAGAACCGAAACGCAAAGTAGCGAGGGAACAAAAACTGAAGCAGTTTATTCACTTGTAACAGTAATTCTCAATTTCCCAGAGAAACATGTTAAGTGATGTCACCTCACTGATCTCATCCCAAATGAAAGCGCCGATAATCCTGCTGTTTGCTCTGAATGCATCTCATTCTGAGTGTGCTCCCTCTCGCCAGCTGCCCGCTGTTTGCTTCCTAAGGGCTCATCCAATAATCTTTCAGCGTACACGGCGACTATAGAACTCGAGACAAAAACAAATATAAAGAAACCATGCTCTGCTTTTTTGATGAGTCTGGCCTGTGGCGGTGGTTGCACACTGAGCTGGGAAAACTTTCAAATTACAAACAGCTGGATTTCACACCCCCTCATCTTTCCCATTGCTGGCGCATGGATGGCGGAACTCTTCTACACAAGTGGGAGCTGGGATGATACTGCTGGTTTACAGTCAGGCTTTTGTTAGGTGAATTGTGATTTAACTAGACTGATACAACAGATCATGCACTGCTGTATTGTTAGAATAATAGAAACATAGTTTGATATAACTGAAGAGAGAAACTGGCTCGAAAAATGGAAACTTACTTTTTCTCCAGACATTCCACATACTCTTTCTTCTTTCGCCGACTCTCCTGAGCTGAGATCTGTTGTTTTTTACCCACAAAGAAGACATTTAATTGTTTTTATTTCATTGATTGACACAATATTTACAGTCATAAAATTAAATTATTTAAATTGAGGTTTATAATAAAGCAGCCTTTAGAAAATAACTTTTGACTATACTGCATTCTTACATTAGACCAAACACAATTTTGGTGAGCAAAAGAAAATTAAAAAAAAATAATAAAAAATGGAAGTACTTTATGTTTTGAACAAAGTTACCTTATTTTTAATCTTGCGTCTAACTCTCTTCAGAGCCTTCTCTTCACTCTTGGTGAGAGGAAGTTTGTTGGGTACAGGGTATCCCTCAGCAACGAGGGTCCGCTTCTCTTCATCTGTCAGCAAGAGGGGACCAGAACCCTGCAGTTTCTGCAAAACAACAATAATGGCCGAGAGTGAGAGCATTAAAGGAAGGTTTTGATCGGTCAGCAGCAAGCATCAAAGAATGGCGGAAAGAATGGAAAGGAGAGAAAAGATAGACGGCTACTGACGTGTGGCGCAGTTAGTAGAGGTGAAGACGAGATGGCCGTGGACGAGGAGGAGGAACCGGAGCCACGGCCCGTTGGCCTCTGTTGTGGCTGCGGAGAAGATGGAGGCAGAGCAAGGTGCGGGGAGGACGGTGGTAGGGAGCCGTCACTGTCGCCGTGGTTGCTGCTGGGCGGCGTTGGTGGAAGCTGTAGGGCATCATCTGGGAAGAAACAAGGTGAAGACCTCCTGTGAAGATTATGCGCTGACAAACAGAGGGTAAATTGTGGATGCTTGTGTGTACCTGTGGGCAGACAGAGGTACTGTCCCATCTCTCTGGGCTCATCTTTAATAGCCACAGGCTTAACATCATCTGGAGGGCGCACCTGAACACCAAACCAAACACACTCCTTCACACGTCAACCAGAAAACATGACATGTCTCTGATTTGTGGGATGCTCACTGTGTGTCTCCATAGCGACCCTCTCCGCGCAGGGGCGGGGCTTAGGATAAGAGACGGGCCTTCCATGGGATCTGACCTTTGAGCCACATCCGGCTCCTCCTGTTTCACTAGGATGGTCGATAGGTCCTGACTAAAGCTCCATTCAAATTCTGAAAGAGAAAGAAAGAAAGAAAGAAAGAAAGAAAGAAAGAAAGAAAGAAAGAAAGAAAGAAAGAAAGAAAAAGAAAGAAAGAAAGAAATTAGACATCAGATGAATATCTATCTCTGGTACCATCCTTCCCTGGACATATGAATCTTTAGGCTGTTACTTCTTGCAAGCAATAGGTCCACTTATAGACTTTTTTTTTTAATCAAACGAGGGCGGAAGCAATTATGTGTTCCTTTGTCAGTGAGAAGGAACACAGAGGTCATAAATCAAAAACTCTTCTCTACAAGAGTTATTATAGACTGCAGTGGGATAAACGCTCAATCGTGCCATGGAGCACATATAATATATACCGTATTTGCCGGTGTATTGGTCGACCTTTTTCGATCCAAAATCGACCGAAAAAAATCGACCTCGACTTATACACCGAGTCATAAAATTTAACTTCGTATTCATCGCTTCAAATGTGATGGTAACCAAGGCCGTTTCTCATGCATCTCATTGTGCGTTGCACTTAGAAAATTTGAACCGTGCGGTGTGCGCGAGTGCGCGGCCCGCTGGAAGTCCAATGAGGCGCCGCGATCTCCTGCGCGGTGCTTATAAAGTGCCGATCCGCTCGGCTTGGAGCTATTTCCGACCTCCCGTTGGTGCCGGGCGGCGTGCGCGAGCTCGCCGGCCGCGATCTCCTCCGCGGTGCTTATAAAGTGCCGATCCGCTCGGCTTGGAGCTATTTCCGACCTCCCGTTGGTGCCGGGCGGCGTGCGCGAGCTCGCCGGCCGCGATCTCCTGCGCGGTGCTTATAAACAGCCGCATGCGCACGGCCTCCCGGAATTTGAACACATTTCGTCAATAAATTTCGCATATTGAATTTTGAAGTTTAATATAATGCAACAATTGAGCTCGACTTATACAAAGGATATATCATAAAATCGTAAATTTCCGTCGAATTTTAGGGGGTCGACTTATACACCGAGTCGACCTGTACACCGGCAAATACGGTATATATATATATATATATATATATATATATATATATATATATATATATATATATATATATATATATATATATATATATATATATATATATTCACATATATATACACATAAATATATATATATATATGTATATATGTATATATATATATATATATATATATATATACACATATATACACATATATATATACATTGACTCCCTGATCCACACTACCAGGATCTACAGCTCTGACATCGGAATGTCATTCGGACTTGAGAAATGTGGCCGCATGGTGACTAAAAGAGGAAAGGTAATCCACACAGAGGGGGTCTCACTCCCAGAAGGAACAATAGCAGACATTGAGGACAGCTACAAATACCTTGGAATTCCACAGGCAAATGGCAACCTTGACGAGGAAACAAGGAAAGCAGCCACAGCCAAATACCTCCATCGAGTAAGGCAAGTCCTAAGAAGTCAGCTCAATGGCAAGAACAAGTCCCTAGCCATTAACAGCTACGCCCTACCAGTAATCAGGTACCCTGCAGGAATCATACGGTGGCCAAAGGAAGATATACAGACCACAGATATCAAGACACGGAAGCTCCTAACCATGCATGGAGGGTTCCATCCCAAGTCCAGCACCCTGAGACTGTACACTAGCCGTAAAGAAGGAGGCCGAGGACTAGCGAGCGTGAGAGCCACGATCCAAGATGAAACATCCAAGATCCATAAGTACATCAGGGATAAGGCCCCAACGGATGACGTGCTCAGTGAATGTCTCAGACAATGGGCATCAAAGGAAGATGAGGTGCTGGAGGGACCATCATGGGAGGACAAGCCCCTACATGGGATGTACCACCGAAACATAGCTGAAGTAGCTGATATCCAGAAATCCTACCAATGGCTAGAAAGAGCTGGTCTGAAGGACAGCACAGAGGCACTGATCCTGGCTGCACAAGAACAGGCCTTGAGCACCAGAGCAATAGAGGCCCAAATCTACCACACCAGACAAGACCCCAGGTGTAGATTGTGCAAAGAAGGTCCTGAGACAATCCAGCACATAACTGCAGGGTGTAAGATTCTGGCAGGTAAAGCATACATGGAGCGCCATAACCAAGTAGCTGGAATAGTGTACAGGAACATCTGTGCAGAGTATGGACTGGAAGTCCCAAGATCCAAGTGGGAAACACCTCCAAAGGTGGTAGAGAATGACCAAGCCAAGATCCTCTGGGACTTCCAGATCCAGACAGACAGAATGGTAATGGCGAACCAACTGGACATTGTGGTGGTGGACAAAGAGCAGAGGAAAGCCGTTGTGGTTGACATAGCCATCCCAAATGATGGTAACATTAGGAAAAAGGAACATGAGAAACTTGAGAAATATCAAGGGCTCAGAGAAGAGCTGGAGAAGACCTGGAGAGTTAAGACTTCAGTGGTACCTGTGGTCATTGGAGCACTAGGGGCAGTAACCCCCAAACTGGAGGAGTGGCTGAAACAGATCCCAGGAAAAACATCTGACATCTCAGTCCAGAAAAGTGCAGTACTAGGAACAGCAAAGATACTGCGTAGAACCCTCAAGC
This sequence comes from Syngnathus scovelli, assembly GCF_024217435.2. Lineage (NCBI taxonomy): Eukaryota > Metazoa > Chordata > Actinopteri > Syngnathiformes > Syngnathidae > Syngnathus > Syngnathus scovelli. Next base: position 22,773,562 of record NC_090848.1, read on the forward strand.
TCCCAGGTCTCTGGTAGAGGACCCGAGCTTGAAGGGAAAAAGAGACCACCCACGGGGGGTGAGGAAAAGTTTTTTTTTTCCACACATATATATATATATATATATATATATATATATATATATACACACACACATATAGTATATATATATATATATATATACACACACATATATACACATATATACACACACATATATATACACATATAGTATATATATATACACTTATATATATATATATATATATATATATATATATATATATATATATATATATATATATATATATATACACTTATATATATATATATAGATAGATAGATAGATAGATAGATAGATAGATAGATAGATAGATAGATAGATAGATAGATAGATAGATAGATAGATAGATAGATAGATAGATAGATAGATAGATAGATAGATAGATAGATAGATAGATAGATAGATAGATAGATAGATATCCATCCATCCATTTTCTGAACCGCTTAGTCCGGTTGCCAGCCAATCGCAGGGCACACAGAGACAAACAACCATTCGCACACGCACTCACACCTAGGGACAATTTGGAGTGATCAATCGGCCTACCAAGCATGTTTTTGGGATGTGGGAGGAAACCGGAGTGCCCGGAGAAAACCCACGCGGGCTCGGGGAGAACATGCAAACTCCGCACAGGGAGGGCCGGAGGTGGGATCGAACCCGCACCCTCCTAACTGTGAGGCGGACGTGCTACCCAGTGCGCCACCGAGCCGCCATTATATATATATATATATATATATATGTTTGGGGGGTATACTTAAGATTTTGAAGTAATGGCATTGTATGAAGTGTAATTACAATGTTAACCATGAAATCTGGCATGCACACACAGACACTTCACTTGTCAACACAGCTAGTGTGTTCAAGTGCATTTTGATAGTATTGCTTGATTTTGACACTAAGGCAGGTCAACTGGGTATGCTTTAAATAAATATGTATTATGTATTACCAGTCTTTACATGAACTATTACAGACAAGAATAAAAAGGTGGTAAATATAGTTTGATTAACTCAGAGACTCCCACCCATAACTGTACTGTTAAGGTTTGGGGCCAAATGAGGCAAGACCTACATGTGTTCTGAGCATCGTTAAGCTATGATCTTAACTGGAAGCCTACACCACTATGTGTTCTTTAATGAGAAGAAAAAGCAACTACTTGCATAAGTAACAGTACAAGTATTACATTTTAATCGAATCGCAGTTCATGGTGATGAATGCCACTTAAATAGAATTAGATGTTTACATCAAATCACACTGTCAGTTTTTTTGAACACTCATGGTTAAAACTAAAAAGCTGTAGACTGCCATCCCAGCAGGTGAACAGAGAGCACTGTGATCTCAGCAGGAAAGTAGCTGTAATAAAACAATAGTTGGTGCAGCATGGCAGGAGGCAGCAGCAGTAAAATGCAACAAGGACCTTAATAAATCAGAGTGAGTCAAATGGTGCACACAAAAAACCAGGACGCAAACGTGAGTCTCCACATGTGACCTCGTAATAATAGGAGTGCTGAACCTGCAGTAGCTAAAATCACCTCATGGACACTGATGGGCCTAATAGATCTCAATGTTTTTTTAGGTATTTATTTTCAACATGAAAGATGAAAACTTATTTGTCTTCTTTACCTCTGCCACTTTTTTAAAACAACATTAAAACAAACACACAAAGCTCACACAATTAATTGGACATATTTGAAAAGGAGTCAAAACAAGCTGTTCTTTGTTCTTTCAAAATCTCCGCCAGCATCACGCTGAGCACGGGGGCCCCCCAGGGCCGCGTGCTCAGTCCATTGCTCTTCACCCTGCTGACGCATGATTGCACTGCGACCTACAGCGACAACCGCATAGTGAAGTTTGCTGACGACACGACTCTGGTGGGTCTCATCACGAAGGGCGACGAGACTCGGTACAGGTCGGAAGTTGACCTTCTGACCACGTGGTGCAGGGACAACAACCTCCTGCTGAACGTCAACAAGACCAAGGAAATGGTTGTTGACTTCCGGAAGGGTCACACAAAACACCTGCCGCTGATCATCGATGGTGCTGTGGTGGAGAGGGTGAGCTGCACCAAGTTCCTGGGGGTGCACATCAGTGAGGACCTCTCCTGGTCCGCAAACACCTCGTCACTGGCAAAGAAAGCTCAGCGCCGCCTGTACTTCCTGCGGAAGCTCAGGCGTGCATGTGCTCCTCAGGCAGTCCTGTCTACATTCTACCGTGGCACCGTTGAGAGCGTCCTCACCAGTTGCATCGCTGTCTGGGGTGGTAACTGCACTGAACAGAACTTGAAGGCCCTGCAGCGCATAGTGAATACGGCTGGTAAGATTATTGGTGCTTCGCTCCCCTCCCTGAAGGACATTTACACTTCCCATCTCGCCCGCAAGGCAACCTCGATTGCGAGAGATGTGAGTCACCCGGCTCACTCTTTGTTTGACCTTCTGCCCTCTGGGAAGAGGTACAGGAGCCTGCGCTCCCGCACCACCAGACTCGCCAACAGCTTCTTTCTCCAGGCTGTTAGGACCCTGAACTTGCTACCCCCTTCTGCGTAGCGTGCGGCACTGTTGCGCTATTTTCTGGAATGTCTGCTGTACGCGCACTTGCTCCTTTTTTGCTCCTCTTATTTATTTATTTATTTATTTATTTATTTATTTATTTATTTATTTATTTATTTATTTATTTATTTGTGTATTTGTGTATTTGTGTGTCTTTGGCATGTGGAGAAATTCACAATAAAGCTGACTTTGACTTTGACTTTGTCAATCCCACCACTTTCCCACAATCCCTCAGTCAAAAATAAAATCACTTGTTCCACTTTCTTATGCCCCCATGTACCACTAACATTGTGTTTGTTGTGTCCACTACCGGAGTGGGTCAAATGCAGACGTCAGATTTCATGTATGTGTGTGTTCAAGACAAATAAAGATGATTCTTCTGCTTAAGAAAAGAAAAGCAAGTACTACGTGGTTAAACGTCTTTCTCCCTCGATCACTCAAGAGTCATGGACATAGCGTGTTTCCATTGGGTCACCCCACATTAAGATACACTAAAACTTGTTGTAGGTCTCGCTTTTGCTTTTTTTTTTGTAATTACATCTTCCCCCCCCTTTGGGTAAATTAAGTTTTAAATGTTTCCTGGCAATTGTATAGTTTTTGCATATACCATGATTTGTGCTGTTTGTTATTGTTTCATCTATAATTTTCAATATCCTTCACTGTAAAAACAATGTATGTGAATAGTCCCTAAAACCAACTCTGTTGATTATTCTGATAGCTTTCTTTCTGGAGAAGCATACAGACTCTAGATTGAAGTTCAGTAGTTGTTGCCCTGTTTCTCTCCACACGAGCTTGGACATGGAGAAACTAATGAGGAGTACAGAACATATAGTATGTATTGGGAGACAGCCATGCTACCACCTGGCCATGCAGTTCCGACTGCGAGTCAGTAAGTATTTGTAGTCTATCTTTATACATTGAAATGTAGTGTGGACAACAACAGAGAGCATTCCCTGAAAAACATTTGTATGATGAAATATTTCAAATAACGTACGTTTGTCCATGGGATATTCGTGTTATATTCTTTGTATTTATCTTTTATTCTATTGAATGTACTGTATGTACATTACATTGTACACTATATATGAAAATATTGAATCTCGATTACCGTAATTTTCGGACTATATATATATATATATATATGTATATAGTCCGAAAATTACGGTAATCGAGATTCATATACAGTGGGGGAAATAAGTATTTGACCCCTTGCTGATTTTGCAGGTTTGCCCACTTACAAAGAATGCAACGATCTACTATTTTGATCATATGTACATTCTAACAGTGAGAGACAGAATCCCCAAAAAAATTCCAGAAATTCACATCATATGAATTTATAAAAATTGATAACCGTCTGATGAGGAAAAACAAGTATTTGAACCCCTGGACAAACAGCATGTTAATATTTTGTAGAAAAGCCATTATTGGCCAGCACAGGTGTCAAACGGTTTTTATAGTTGGTGACAAGTGCACATTTCGACAGGGATGTTGGCCCACTCCTCCCTGCAGACAGCCTCCAAATCATTCAGGTTCCGAGGTTGTCGCCTGGCAACTTGAATTTTAAGCTCCCTCCAAAGATTTTCAATTGGATTCAGGTCTGGAGACTGGATTGTTGATCTGCACAAGGCTGGGATGGGCTACAAGAGAATCGGAAAGCAACTTGGAGAGAAAAGATCAACTGTCGGTGCAGTTATCAGGAAATGGAAGAAGCACCACACCACCGCCAACCTCCCTCGGTCTGGGCCTCCACACAAGATCTCACCTCGTGGGGTCTCCCTGATCATGCGAATGGTGAGGAATCATCCCAAAACCACAAGGGGGAACTGATGAATCAACTGAAGGCAGCTGGGACCACAGTTGCAAAAGAAACGGTTGGTAACACACTACGCCGTCATGGATTGAAATCCTGCCACGCACGCAAGGTCCCCCTGCTCAAGAAGAAACATGTACAGGCCCGCATGAAGTTTGCCATTCAGCACCTTGACGACTCAGAAGAGGCCTGGAATAAGGTGATGTGGTCAGATGAGACCAAAATAGAACTTTTTGGCCTCAACTCAACTTGTCGTGTTTGGAGGGCAAAGAACACCGAGTACAACCCAAAGAACACCATCCAGACCGTCAAGCATGGTGGTGGCAACATCATGCTTTGGGGGTGCTTTTCAGCCAAGGGGACGGGACAACTCCATCGTATTGAGGGGAGGATGGACGGGGCCATGTATCGTAGAATTCTGGACCAACATCTCCTTCCCTCAGTGAGAAAGCTGAAGATGGGTCGAGGATGGGTGTTTCAGCACGACAACGATCCTAAGCACACCGCCAAAGCAACAAAAGAGTGGCTGAAGAAGAAGCACATCAAGGTTCTGGAGTGGCCTAGCCAGTCTCCAGACCTGAATCCAATTGAAAATCTTTGGAGGGAGCTTAAAATTCGAGTTGCCAGGCGACAACCTCGGAACCTGAATGATTTGGAGGCTGTTTGCAGGGAGGAGTGGGCCAACATCCCTGCCGAAATGTGCACAAAGCTTGTCACCAACTATAAAAACCGTTTGACATCTGTGCTGGCCAATAATGGCTTTTCTACAAAATATTAACATGCTGTTTGTCCAGGGGTTCAAATACTTGTTTTTCCTCATCAGACGGTTATCAATTTTTATAAATTCATATGATGTGAGTACCGTAATTTCCGGACTATAAGTCGCGGTTTTTTTCATAGTTTGGATGGGGGGGCGACTTATACTCAAGAGCGACTTATATATGTTTTTTTTCCACAAATTTTTACTTGATCATTAAGACACTTACAAGTATAGTTGACCACTTCCCATGTTATTTTTAGTATAGTTGATCACTTCACATGCTTTTATTTCTTTATCTTGAACATATTCAAAACATAAAAAATAGAGAAAACATCAAATAAAGCAATTAACACTTTAAAGCACCATATCCAAGTCCACTGTCTGCTGTATGTACACTTGCTCCATTTTTGCTCCTCTTATATTTATTATTATTATTTATTATTATTTGTTTATTTATCATTTATTCAATACTCTTATTTATTCATTGTTAGTGCCTTCTTGGTTTTTTTTGTGTTGCTTGTATGCATATGTGTACTATCTCACCGAGGGATAGAGGAAATGTAATTTCAATCTCTTTGTGTGTCTTAGTATATAAAAAAAATATATCGACGATAAAGCAGACTTTGACTTTGATAAAACAACCAAAAAAAATTATATTTTCAGACGAAACTGGATGAGGGCGCTCTAAATTTTACCGTTGGCCGTGACTCATCAACTGGGTGGGCTTAAGAAAAATGGCACCAAAAAGAAACTCATATTTTGCAGGTTACAAACTTCAAGTTGTAAAATATGCAGCTGAAAACAGTAATCGAGCAGCAGAAAGAAAGTTTGGAGAACCGTGATGTACCAATGGATTACTATTTCAAGTGACGTCAGTAGCGCGGCGCGCCGGTTGTTTACATACAAACGTGCCCACACAAGGACGACCGGCATCATTAGCGGTGATCATTTCTAAGTGACACGGAGGACAAAGAGTTTGAAGGAATTAAGGATTTGGAGTGACATAGAAGGTTTGAAAAACTATTATGGCTTTTACGCACGCCCGGTCTCTACTGAGTCGGGGGCCGACGATCGGCCGAGTGGTTGTCCGCGAACGGTGCGCGGGGCTCGGACATGGCCATTACGCACGCCCGGTCTGTCTGGAAGTCCACGCCGCCACACGCTTGGAAGTTTGTTTTGTTTAATAAAGAGCCGTTTACCAAACCTACGTCTATCCTTGTACTTTGTTAATGCTACAATATAGTTATATAGTAGATCTGTGGAATAAAGACGAGGGTGACGTCAGGGCGCACGCGCGGCGATGTTGACAAAGGACGAGGAATTTGATCGATGGATTTAATGGAATTAAAGTGCACGGATGGTTTGATAATATTATTGGCTTGTATTATAGTTATTTAAAATATAGTTTATCTATCGTTATATGAGCCTGTGGAATATTTTGAAGCGCAAGCGCCCTCAGCCGTGCGCACCCATTGTTGACAAAGATCGATCGATGGATTTAATGAATTGGCGTGACACCGATGGTTTTATAAACATGTTATTCATGTAATAGTTGTCCTTAATCACTCTATATGTTACGTCAGGCCCGTTCTCAGCTCTTTGTTTGTGTTTGTCAAGTTAGCATACCTATCGTTTAGCCTGTTGTTGCTATTTAATGAATTGGAGTGACACCGATGGTTTTATAAACATGTTATTCATGTAATAGTTGTCCTTAATCACTCTATATGTTACGTCAGGCCCGTTCTCAGCTCTTTCTTTGAGTTTGTCACGTTAGCATACCTATCGTTTAGCCTGTTGTTGCTATTTAATGAATTGGAGTGACACTGATGGTTTTATAAACATGTTATTCATGTAATAGTTGTCCTTAATCACTCTATATGTTACGTCAGGCCCGTTCTCAGCTCTTTGTTTGTGTTTGTCACGTTAGCATACCTATCGTTTAGCCTGTTGTTGCTATCGTTTAGCCTGTTGTTCCTCGTTCATGACTGTTTTTGGTGTGGGATTTTGTCGAATAAATTGCCCCCAAAATGCGACTTATACTCCGGAGCGACTTATATATGTTTTTTTTCACTTTTTGGGGCATTTTATGGCTGGTGCGACTTATACTCCGGAGCGACTTATAGTCCGGAAAATACGGTATAAGTCGCCCCCCCACCCAAACTATGAAAAAAAAACGCGACTTATAGTCCGAAAATTACGGTATTCATATTTTTTGTATTGTTAACTGACAGTTAATCGCACATTTTATGAATTGTAAAAAAAAAAAAAACTAGATTTTTTTCTGTGACATTACTTTAGCAACTTGTGTGGCGTGCTTGATGTTCATTTCCGGTCTCGCAAGATCCATGAGGTGTTATAGTTTTCATACTGTACGTGAAAAGTGTGAGAATTTTATTTGGCCAAAAGGGCGTCGGATTAATCGAGTTGATAACATGTTAAATTGACACCACTAGTTTATACATAAAATGTGATTCATGGGCAGTCAGCTTCGGCATTCTACGAATACTTGCTGTGGATGTCACTGGATTTCATTAATTAATATGACACCACTGTTGGACAATCCATCCAATTCATTGTAGGAATAAATTCTCAATCACCATAATTTTCGGACTAAATGTCGCTCCGGAATATAGGTCGCATTAGCCATAAAATGCACAATAACGTGAAAAAAAACATATATAAGTCGCTCCGGAGTATAAGTCGCATTTTGGGGGAAAATGTATTCGACAAAATCCAACACAAAGAACAGACATGAACAAGCAACAACAGGCTAAACGATAGGTATGCTAACGTGACATAAACACAAACGAAGAGCTGAGAACGGGCCTGACGTAAAATTCAGAGTTATTAAAAAAACCTATTACATAAATAACACGTTTATAAAACCATCTGTGTCCCTCCAATTCATTAAATCCATCGATCGTCCTTTGTCAACAATGGGTGCGCGCTGCTGACGGCGCTTGCACTTCAAAATATTCCACAGGCCCATATAACGATATATAAATTAGATATCAAATAACTATTATATAAGCAATAATATTATCAAACCATCTGTGCACTCTAAATCATTAAATCCATCGATCAAATTCCTCGTCCTTTGTCAACAACGCCGCGCGTGCACCCTGACGTCAGCCTAGTCGTTATTCCACAGATCTAGTATATATCTATATTGTAGCGTTAACAAAGTACAAGGAAAGACGTGGGTTTGGTAAACGGCTCTTTATTTAACAAAACAAACTTCCAGGCGTGTGGCGGCGTGGACTTCCAGCTACGGAGGTGGAAGAGAGCTCCGTAGAGTAGGACCGGGCGTGCGTAAAAGCCATAATAGTTTTTCAAACCTTCTGTGTCACTCCAAATCCTTAAATCCTTCAAACTCTTCGTCCTCCGTGTCACTTAGAAACAAAGCCGCTAATGATGCCGGTAGTACGTGGGGCCCTTCGTCATCTTTGTCATCCCGTGATCAATCTTTGTCCTTTTTGTAAGCAACCGCTGTGCCGTGCCGCGCCGCGCCGCGCCGCGCACGTCACTTGAAATTCAAATTACAGTAATCCCTTGCTACATCGCGGTTCGTTTATCGCGGTTTCATCGATGATGTGACTTGCTCGAAATTCGTCGTCACTCGCGCGAACTGGAAGCCGTGACTGACGGGGGCTGTCCTCAGACTGTTGAGGGCCAGGGACAAGGCTTTCAGAGCGGGGGATGAGGCTGACTTGAGGACAGCGAGGGCCGACCTGTCCCGAGGCATCAAAGAAGCGAAGAAGGCGTTCTCGTGCAAGGTCTCCACCCACTTCAAGGACAGCAAGGACGCACGTAGCCTTTGGCGGGGCATTCAGACCATCACGGACTACAAGCCCGCGCCGAGGAGCTGTGAGGGCGACGTCCGTCTGCTAAACGATCTGAACCGCTTCTTTGCTCGCTTCGACGCCCAAAACAGCACTTGGCCGCTGAAGACCACTCCCCCCCCACACGAGCAGCCCCTGCGTCTCTCTGCCGACGGTGTGAGGAGGGCGCTTGCCGCTATTGACGCCCGTAAGGCGGCGGGCCCTGACAACATCCCGGGTCGAGCGCTGAAGGACTGCGCTGGGGAGCTGTCGGGTGTCTTCACGGACATCTTTAACGTTTCCCTGCAACAGGCCATCGTCCCCTCGTGTTTCAAGGCTGCCACCATCGTTCCTGTGCCGAAGAAACCTGCACCGTCCTGCTTCAATGACTACCGCCCTGTGGCACTGACGTCCATCATCATGAAGTGCTTTGAGTGCTGTTTGTGGACTTCAGCCCTGCCTTCAATGCCATTGTGCCGCAGCGACTCATCTGCAAACTCGACGAGCTGGGCCTCAGTACCTCCCTCTGCAACTGGATACTGGACTTCCTCTGTCAGAGGCCTCAGGTGGTGCGTGTTGGCGACAAAATCTCCGCCAGCATCACGCTGAGCACGGGGGCCCCCCAGGGCTGCGTGCTTAGTCCATTGCTCTTCACCCTGCTGACGCATGACTGCACTGCGACCTACAGCGACAACCGCATCGTGAAGTTTGCTGACGACACGACTCTGGTGGGTCTCATCACGAAGGGCGACGAGACTCGGTACAGGTCGGAAGTTGACCTTCTGACCACGTGGTGCAGGGACAACAACCTCCTGCTGAACGTCAATAAGACCAAGGAAATGATTGTTGACTTCCGGAAGGGTCACACAACACACCTGCCGCTGATCATCGACGGTGCTGTGGTGGAGAGGGTGAGCTGCACCAAGTTCCTGGGGGTGCACATCAGTGAGGACCTCTCCTGGTCCGCAAACACCTCGTCACTGGCAAAGAAAGCTCAGCGCCGCCTGTACTTCCTGCGGAAGCTCAGGCGTGCATGTGCTCCTCAGGCAGTCCTGTCTACATTCTACCGTGGCACCATTGAGAGCGTCCTCACCAGTTGCATCGCTGTCTGGGGTGGTAACTGCACTGAACAGAACTTGAAGGCCCTGCAGCGCATAGTGAATACGGCTGGTAAGATTATTGGTGCTTCGCTCCCCTCCCTGAAGGACATTTACACCTCCCATCTCGCCCGCAAGGCAACCTCGATTGCCAGAGATGTGAGTCACCCGGCTCACTCTTTGTTTGACCTTCTGCCCTCTGGGAAGAGGTACAGGAGCCTGCGCTCCCGCACCACCAGACTCGCCAACAGCTTCTTTCTCCAGGCTGTTAGGGCCCTGAACCCGCTACCCCCTTCTGCGTAGCGTGCGGCACTGTTGCGCTATTTTCGGGAATGTCTGCTGTACGCGCACTTGCTCCTTTTTTTTCTGCTCCTCTTATTTATTTATTTATTTATTGTTGTGTTATTTATTCATTATTTATTCAGCACGCTTTTGTTATACTTGTTTACTTGTTTGTCTGTTGTGAGCCATGTCTTGTCACCGTGGGATAGGGGGGAATGAAATTTTGGTTTCTTTGTGTGTCTTTGGCATGTGGAGAAATTGACAATAAAGCTGACTTTGACTTTGACTTTTTTTTTAATGGAAAATTTTTGAAAAAATTCACATATAAGTCGCTCCTCATTATAAGTCGCCCCCCACCCAAACTATGAAAAAAACGCGACTTATAGTCCGAAAATTACGGTATTATATATTTTTAAAATATTTTAGTAGTACCACTGTCTGCAAAGCAGGCAGAGTGAGTAACTGAGCGAGCGCGAGAGAGAGAGAGAGAGAGAGAGAGAGAGAGAGAGAGAGAGAGAGAGAGAGAGAGAGAGAGAGAGAGAGAGAGAGAGAGAGAGAGAGAGATTTCTTCTGGCTTTAGCTACACCGCACTCAAAACCATATGCTGGAGTGTGTGTGTGTGTGTGTGTGTGTGTGTGTGTGCGCACGTGCGTGTGTGCGCGCGTGTGTGTGTGTAGGTGTGCGTGTGTGTGTGTGTGTCTGTGTGTGCGCGCGAGCGCATGTGTGCGCAATAGGTGGGCAGGGCTTACTCGGTGGGAACACTGCACAGACTGAAGGATACCCAGGATAAATGGAGAACAGAGGCGCATACAGACAATTGGACAGAGATGCAAAACCAGACCAAGTGGAGGAAGGAGGAAAAGGACTTTTTTGCACTTTCTCGCATTTATATTGTGTGTGTAAGTGCGTTGTACAAATTGACAGGAGACGTTGCAGCAAACAAAGCAGCCACTATCTCGATTTTCTATTTTTCATGAGTCAAAGAAGTTGACAAGAGCAAGTCATGAAAAAGATGAGACACCCACCAGAGTCTTGGTCCATCTTGACAGACAGGGCGGGGCTCTGGGGGGCAGAGTCTTCACTCAAAGAGTAGCTGTGTTCTACTTGTATGTCTATGAAGCCACAAATTGAAGGAGGTCATAACCACATTTGGTTTATTGACAAATTAAATTCATACTTTGTTCATACTTAACATACATTAGTATTGTATTAGTAATTGAAAGGTAAAAATGGCATCGTGTTTTTGCTTTAAAGGTAATGCCAATTGAAGGAGGGGTCACTTTGCAGTGGCCAATTGATTGACACTTTCACCTGTTAAAAGTCCAAATTTTTGGGAGCCAAAGCTAATATACACTTTTGGAATTTTACCTCTCTGAGTGAGGAAGGCGGTGAGCTGAACGTTTTTTGTTAGGGCGGGGAACTCGATACTGTTGGTCTCAATGCCAAAATGGCTTTGAAATGCAACCCAATTGAGGGTTTGGGGTTACTAACTGTGCAGATGTTGACTGAGAGGTCAAGCAACCTGCCAATGTACAAGAAGCCAAGGAAATGAAAAGACCATTGAAGAAAATATTATTGGGGCTGTCGAGTGTTTCTTGGCTTTCAACCACATGAAAGCACATCTTCAGCAGTAAGTGAGAGGTCATTGAAAGCATCATTCATATTGTGGAAGTAGGCGTTTGCCCTTTTTGCATTACAGCAGTATCAAAAAGGTTTCATGACTTAAGTTAAAGGTGATCCTAACCTGGGCTGCTGTCTATGTCCATGTAGAGGAAAGAATTTCTGTCTGCCAGAAGTGGGCGCTCTAACAAGTGGTCTTCAAAGAAACTGCTGAATAATTCACTGCTGAAGTCGTCCATCTGGTCACCTGAGAAAGGCTGCAACACAAAAATTACAAATGGATTCAAGAAGGGAAATATTAAAAAAATAAGATTATTCTTAATAATTATTTCACGGTGGATAAGTTGGTCTTTCTTCAGAAACAGTTTTTTTTTATGATTTATCAAACTAAAAGAGGTAAAGACCCAATGATTGTCACACACACATCTGGGTGTGGTGAAATTTGTCTCTGCATTTAACCCATCCCCGAAGGGAGCAGTGAGCAGCAGCGGAGCCGCGCCCGGGAAATTGTAGTAATTCCTCAAAAGTTTGATCTTACACTCATTGTATCTATCTATATTTTTTGCACATCACACAGAGAACACAATCACACACATGCAGGTATGCAAAGAGAGTTGTCAGAATGAAAAAGGGGCACAAACGGCGCTACACATCTTGACCTCAGTCTGAGGGTTCAGGGCCTCGCTCAAGTGACCATTGACTGAGGTCAGGGAGCATATTATCCAAAAACTAGTTGCCAGTATTTTTATTTATTGTCCACAGCAGGACTTGAACAGTAGCCATCTGGTTCAGAAGTCAAACAGGAAACTACCTGAAAAAATTATGAGGTAGACTATAATAATAGTATATAGTAATAGTATAATAATAATATTTTACTGACCAATCTAATGTGTTGAAAATGGCTTGCTCAATAAATATGCACTTTTTTCTGAAAAGTGATGGTTTTGGAGCTGCGAGAATTCACCGCTACACACTGTACGTAGATACGCAGATTGGGTCCGGCCTCTGTTTTGCAAGAGGGTTAGCAACTTTTTTTCTGTCTTATCTACAGTTGGAGATATTTTACAGCAGTTTTGATGCAATGTCAGAAGATGTAAGTTGTGTACTTGTCATCCAGCTTTGATCTAGAAGGAAAATCCAATTTGCTTTTTGTGAGTTGACCTTAAGTATGATCTTACATTTTGCTCCCTTTGAACTTGATAGTTTACCTGTAAAGATCCTAGATCCTTGACATTTATTCATATTAAATCAAACATTTTTCAAAACGTTTCATCCTTCCATTACTCGCTGTGCATAAACAAAAATGGATTTGAAGACATTTAGAAAAGTCCAAACAGCCGTGGGTGACCCAATTGTCACCTCCACTGCGCTGATGTCATTATGTACGACACATGTTGATCCTGAACTCAGATGAGTCACTGAGCTGAGATGTTCTGGAAGCCTGGGACAGTGCGGTGCTCGGACTTCATGTTGATGTGAGTGATGTAGGAAGACCGAGTTCAGTGTTTAATGCCAGGAAACAAGTGTGAGCTCATGTGCAAAAAGTAATTGTCGTTGAGTTGCACGTTAAATCACTTCACAAACATGAATTTAAGAACCTAATATGAATTATTGTTATTTGAATATGAACTATGGTCTCGCTCTGCTCAAATGGATAGCTCGTAAACACAAAGTAGCTCTGCAGGTCCACTCCAGGGTCTGTATCCATCCATCAAATTTAAATAGCGATACATTAAATGTAATTGATTTAAGTGCGTAGGAACTGTGTGGAACCCTGCCATGTGGTTTTAATCTCAAAATGCCATCATGTATTGCGTTGGCTTGTCTTTGCATTGGAGGTCTGGGATTCAGGCGGGGTACACCCTGAACCGATGGATGGATGGATGGATGGATGGATGGATGGATGGATGGATGGATGGATGGATGGATGGATGGATGGATGGATGGATGGATGGATGGATGGATGGATGGATGGATGGATGGATGGATGGATGGATGGATGGATGGATGGATGGATGGATGGATGGATGGATATTGTACTTTAGTTTCATAAGACTCTCCAGGGCAGGGGTGGCCAACCAGTCAGAGACTAAGAGCCACATTTTTTACTGTTACCGCAAAGAGCCACATCATGCAAATGAGCACACATGAACATCACCCCCCCCCCACACACACACACACTCACTCACTCACTCACTCACTCACTCACTCACTCACTCACTCACTCACTCACTCACTCACTCACTCACTCACTCACTCACTCACTCACTCACTCACTCACTCACTCACTCACGCACGCACACCTCTGCTCAGCCAAATTTATTGTGTGATATTATCATGTCACGCACCAACATGATAATGACATTGAGTCTTACAGTACCACAGGCCAGTCATTTCAACAATTAACATTGTGCACTGTCTCACACACACAAACTATCAGTTCAACAAAGTTCACAAACAAAAACAATAATTTACAATGGAATTTTTTCACTTAATATGCATGTTGCTTAGTGCGACTTCTGGCATTCCTTGCCTTGAACAATCCTCTTCAAATCTGGCTTGTATTCCGTTGTTGCTACTCGAAGCAATTCTTTTTGTTGGATGTCTGATACCATTCGTTTTAGTTTGTCGTTTTCAGGAGACAAGATTTCAACACCGTCACTGAGGCATTTTTTAACGAACTCCCCTTCATTGTATGGCTTTTTAGCCCGTGCAATGTTCCAAGCCAGTTGATGCGATGCAAGCGTGACAGTCTGTAATTTTTTTGAAAAACTGTGCCTGTTTTTCTGCCTGACTTTTCAGTCCCTTTTGGAAAATCCTTATCGATATTAGCATGAACGTGAGCTGAAGTGGAGCTGAAGATTTAAACCTTTGAAATGCGCTAATGACGTCTGACATATCAGGCAGAATGACTTGCCATTGCGTTCAACAAAATCTTCATATTTTCGTTTAGCTGTGTATTTTCTCCCTGCCATTTTGAGAGCGGAATTGACACTATTTGTTTCCTCTAATGGGTTTGCCCCTCCTCCTTTGCGGGATTTCACCTCATGCGCATACGCGTTTGACAGAAATACCATATTGAACTCAAGCAAAGCAACACGCACAAAAAAAAAAAAACACAAACCCAAATGTTGATATGAACATAAAAGAGCCAAATGAAACCAGGCAAAGAGACGCATGCGGCTCGCGAACCACGGGTTGGCCACCCCTGCTCTAGGGGATTACCTCCAAAAGGTTTTTTCTTTTTCACAGTAGGCAGTGATTGCAATGAGGAACCAGGAAGTCAACTTATTGCAATATCATGATGAGTAAGATTGTCTCCTTTTCTGTTCGCTTGCACCCGGGACTTCCAGATGGAATGAACAGAAGATGAAGTACAGATGGTGGACAATTCTGGATGAGAGCAGCACGAAACATCTAGTAGTTCCCAATGCTAGTAAAAGTAGCCAAGATTTGCCCGCCCATGATTTAGGAAAGACTCACCCCGCTCTGCTGCCATGAACAACATTTCAAGTCTTCTCTCATACGATCCACTGCTCATTTAAATACAGGAAAACCCCTGCAGTGTGTGAGAGGAACAGAAAATAGAGTATGTAATCATATATACATACCTACAGTGTCATGCTGTCATGTGTTGTCCTGGTCACTTCCTGTTTTATTGTGTAATTTTCCTCTCGTTCCAGTCGGTGTGTCCTTCCCCTGTGCGTCCGGTCACGTGACTCCCTGATTCCAAGTGTGTGCACCTGTGCCAATGACCAACTGTCTTCACCTGTGTTTCCCTCCTTCTGTGTCCATATAACCCGCGCCTTTCCCCGTGTCCAGTGCCAGTGCGTCTTGCCTTGCTAAGAACACTAGCGCTCACGAAACCCTCGAGTTCCACGTGGAAGCCTTGTTTGAACGACTTTGATCACCTATGTTAACTTGGTTACATAGTTATCTTCGTTATAGTATTTCCCTCGGTTCGAGGCGCTTTGATTTCCCCTTTTTCTCCCTCGGTTCGAGGCGCCTTAGTTTCCCCCTTTTTTCCCTCATATTGAGGCGCTTTTTGTTACGACTGCCATTGGAGAAAATAAACACATCTTTGGACTTTGGAAACTCTGCATTCGAGTCCTCTCCCTGCTCCGCGCCTGACACTACAGTATCTATTGAAAGCAAGAAAGGGTCATAAATCACTCATAGCGGCGCCGTACATTATAACTAAGTTTAGTACGAGAAACATAGTGCGGCATGTGTTTAATCTTTAGAGAAAGCAAGTGATTTAATCTTTCTAATTTCCCGGTTCATTGTCATCGCCTCATCAACCTGAGAAGAAGACTCATGTCCAAGTCTTGACAGACATCGAAAGTTTAAACATCTCCTATCTGTCTTTGCTTTGTCATATTGCAGACCTCAGTCTGTTTTGCATAACAGTCCAACGTGATCATTATAATTTTGGGAAGTTCCCAATATGCCTCTGTGATCCAGAGTGATTTTTCTGTCTCTGTTATGTCAACCACAAGAACCATACAAATACAAACGGAGAGGTTAATTCTAACATCAGGACAAACACATGTTGCAAGAACAACATGTCGTCAGATTGGACCTTTCATTTACTTCACACAGAGCTCCATGCTGGGAAATGCTTTGACTCTTACAGCTTACACTCATGCTTGTGTGTCATTAGCGAGGAAGAAACGGCACTGCTAGGAAGAGCTGATTATGCGTATGCTTAGCTATAATTATGAATGCAACGAGTGTGGTTAGGCCTATAATTAACAAGGTTTTGTCTCAAACTGTCTTTCCGTTGCACCAACTGTCAGACTAACACCAGCTTGAATTAAGTAGTTCATCCATCCATCCATTTTCTGAACCGCTTAGTCCCCACGGGGGTCGCGGGCGTGCTGGAGCCTATCCCAGCCGTCATCGGGCAGTAGGCGGGGGACACCCTGGACTGGTTGCCAGCCAATCGCAGGGCACACAGAGACAGACAACCAATCGCACTCACACTCACACCTAGGGACAATTTGGAGTCTTCAATCGGCCTACCAAGCATGTTTTTGGAATTAAGTAGTTTATTAAAATCAATTCAAAATTCTTGCACCCCACAGGGGACAAGAGTAGCCCTGTTGCACCATAATATAAAAGCCACCTAGAGAGTAGCAAAGCAAGCATAACCTAAACTTTGAAAAACCACAACAACACACTGCACATAATAGTGATCTCCTCCTCCAAAGCAAATGTCTTTTGTAGTATAAATCCTGACCTGTGGGGGCAGCACTCCGCCACAGGGCCTCCAGGCGACTAGAAAATGCAAAGAAAACAAAAATCTCAAATGCAAATTGAAGTACATGAACTTCTACTAACTTTTAGCTTTCTCTTATTACTATGTGGCAGTGGCAAACCATTGTTCAAACCTTATAAGATATGTGATCCAAACCTTTATTGGCGTCTGAAAGCAGCGCCATCTTGAGGTCGCTCTATGTCACAATCAGGGAGTCTGTGGCTCAGCCAACTCTGTGTTGGCATGTTTGTCAATTGCTGATTGTCAACCCATACTATCTTCCGAGCATAAAAGGAAATCACTCAGACAGAATGGCTACACATTCGCATGGACATTTCTTTAATTCAGGCAGAGTTTCAACGATCCAATGCACTGTTTCGTGGACACTAAAAATATTGATCCAATTAGGATCAAGTATCACACTTTTGATCAGAACAAATAATAATAATAATAAATTATTACCGAGGCGGCTCGGTAGCACACTGGGTAGCACGTCTGCCTCACAGTTAGGAGGGTGCGGGTTCGATTCCACCTCCGGCCCTCCGTGTGTGGAGTTTGCATGTTCTCCCCGGGCCCGTGTGGGTTTTTTCCGGCCACTCTGGTTTCCTCCCACATCCTAAAATCATGCTTGGTAGGCCGATTGAGCACACCAAATTGTCCCTAGGTGCGAGTGCAGATGTTTTTTTGTCTCTGTGTACCCTGCGATTGGCTGGCAACCGGTTCAGGGTGTCCCCCGCCTACTGCCCGTTGACGGCTGGTCATAGGCTCCAGCACACCCGCGACCCCCGTGGGGACTAAGCGGTTCAGAAAATGGATGGATGGAATTATTACAGAAATAAGACTAGCAATAAAAACACACAAGAAAGCAGAATAAAGGATAAAAGCATAAAAGCACAGAGGCGAAAAGAAAACACCTATGAGGAGCCGGGGAAAGCTTTTCTAAACAGAAACGTATTAAGCCCCTTTTTAAAAGTGTCCACAGACTGGGGTTGACGTAGACGCGCAGAGAGAGAGCTCCAGATGTGGGGGGCAGCGGCGCCAAAAGCTCGGTTTCTCATGGTGCGGAGTCGTGTACGGGGCAGATGGAGCTTTGTGACCGAAGGTTACGGGTGGATGAGTGAGGGGTAAGGAGGTCTTTGAGGTATTGAGGGGCGTTACTGTAGATGCAGAGGTGGGTAATGAGGGCGCTCTTGGAATGAATTCTTGATGTTATGGGAAGCCAGTGTAGGTGCTGAAGAATGGGGGTGATATGGTCATGTTTGCGGGTTTTCATCAGAGTTAGGACGGCACAGTTCTGAATGAATTGGAGTTTCTGGAGGTGTTTGTTGAGGATACCGATGAGCAGGCTGTTACAGTAGTCCAGCCTGGAGGAGATTAGGGCGTGTACGAGCTTGTCTGTATCGGAGAAGGTGAGGAAGGGGTGGAGTTTAGAAATGCTTTTGATGTGGAAAAAGCAGGTTTTGTACAGATGTTTGATGTGGTTGATAAAGGTAAGTTGTGGGTCGAACTTCACCCCTAGGTTGATAACAGAGGTGAAGAGGGGTATATCTTGACCAGAGAAGGAGATGGTGGTTATGGGTGATGACTGGATCTGGTGAGGGGTGCCAATTTGTATGGCTTCAGTTTTGGAACTGTTGAGTTGAAGGAAGTTGTAACTCATCCATGCCCTAATCTCCTCCAGGCAGTTGGAAAGAGCTTGAGTGGGTG